>NC_046165.1:6401873-6679373 GCF_011064425.1 Rattus rattus | reverse complement strand
TCTCCCTCCTTGTCTCCTACCAAGTGCCCTCCTCTTGTTTCTTCTTACTCGTTTTGTTATTACGTCCCTCAAACCCTTTTTCTTCCCTCCTGCCATTTCTGTTCTAGTTTTGTACCTACATGCATGTATCAATTTACACACATGTATTAATTTACACACATGTATAATTTTCAATGTAGCTTCTACTCTTGAAGAAAACATGGAGTCTTTGTCTTTCTGAGTTTGGCATGCTTTTGAGTTTCTGTTGTGTAGATGTGCTACAGTTTCTTCATCTAGTTGTCCATGAACAGTCAGGACCACTGGACTGGAACAGTGGAGCAGTAACCACAGGTGGGTATTTCTGTGGCGTCTTGACTTGGCATTCCACTCTCTGTGTGTACGCAGAGTCATGTGTTAGCTCTGTCTTCTGACTTTTGAAGAGTTCCTATATGGATTTCCATAGTTCCCCCACACGTTTGGGTTATCACTAACAGTGAATAAGTGTCTTCTCCTCTCACATCCTTACCAGCAAACGTTGCCATTTTTCTCTTGGTCATTGGCAATGGGACTGCAAGTGGTTAGAATCTCATGCTAGTTTCAGTTTTCAATTTTCTGGTGGTTAAGGGTTAAACAATATTTTTAAGTGTTTATTTGCCTCTCGGATGTCTTTTTTTGAGAACTATTTAGCTCATTATTGGATTACTTATTGGATGATCTGGAGCTTTTAACATTTAATTCATGTAGTTCTTTATGTAACCTAGATGTTAGTCCCTGGTCTGTTGCCAACAACACAGTTGCCAACGATTTCTTCCCTATTCTCCAGGCCATCTCTTCTCTTCTGGTTATTTCCTTTTCGGTGAAGACTTTTAATTTCAGGTAACCCCATTTATCAGTTCTTGAGAGTTTTTCTTGTACTACTGAATTTTCATTTTCAGAAAACCCTTTCTGGAAGGCTTTCTCGTGTTTCTCAGAGCAATTTCAAAGTTCCATGTCTTATGTCTAGGTCTTTGATCCATTTTGAAATGATCTCTTCTCTTGAAGCAGGGGAGATAGGAATCTAGACTCATTTTTCTACATGCGATGGTTACAGTCCAGTTTCGCCAGCCCTGTAAAAGATGCTGTAATTTCCTGAATGGAATTGGACACATTTGTAAAGAACGAGGCAGCCGAAACGGCATGGGTTCACCATGATTTTCTTATTCTCTCTTGTGCATCTACATCTCCGTTTTTTGCCACCACCATGCCCTTGTGGCTACTGTTGCTGGGTAATGTAGTTTGGAATCACCATGGCCATGGGTCCAGCATTTTTGTTTCTGCTAATTGCTGGTTTGGTGACTCAGAGTCTTTGAGGTTTTCTCCCATATTAGGATTGTCTGTCTGGTTCTGTGGAGAGCATCGTTCAGATTTTGATGGGGATTTCATCGAATCTGTAGATCACCTTCAGAAACATAGGCCTTTAAACAATTTTGATTCTGCCCAGTTGTTAACATGGAGGCGTTTCCATTTTTCTGTGCCTTGTCAGTTATTGTAAGCACTTCAGTTTCCCCTCATTCTTGCAGTCTCCCCCTCGTGCCTGGGGGTCACATGACACCCACCTCGTATATTTCTTTTCTACTTACGATATTACTTAGCGTGGATGAAAGGACAGCTCTGCGATAGCACGATACCCTTCAAACTACATCTAAAAAGCAATGATTGGGGTGGGGGTGGGGCTAAGACTCGAACATACCTCTATTTGGTGAGAGGATCTAATTCAACTCATAGCCACCATCATGTTAAAACACATCGACTCATCTTTTTTTCTAAACACTCTGTTTTTGAGCACTTTGTTTTACATCTCTGTTATCAGGTTACAGAAGCTCTTAAAACACTCTTCCTTTCTCCTTCTATATAGTGAACTCCATATCACCGAGGGCTTTTGGGGAATAAAATGTTTTTCAACTTTCCATTTTGCTTGTATTTCCACTCCTAGCTCGGACTCTTGCTGCTTCTTGCTGAAATCTGAGAAAGTATTTCTAGCTTCCACCTCCTCACCTTCTCCTTCCTCATCCTTCTGTTCCTCCTCCCCCTTCTCCTTCCTCCTACTCCTGTCCTCCTCCTCTTCCTCCCCCTCCTCCAACTGTCCCTCCTCCTCCTTTGCCTCTCCCTGCCACCATCTATTTGATATGTTTCCTTTTAGCCTTCGTCTTCACAACTCCATGTCATAATCGAACTCACTTCCCTGTGAGTTGTCCAAACAGAAAATTTCTACTTCAGCTTAAATCATACTGATCATTTTTATTGACATCCCCTCTTGTTTCCACCTCTGTAGTGCTACATTGACCACCATCCAAAGGTACACTTGGAAAGCTTTGGTTTCTGGGTAGTGGCACTGGAAAGTTCTGTGGACCTTTAAGAGATGGGATATGATGGGAGATCCTTGGACCATCGAAGGTGTATCCTAGAATAGGATTACAGAAACCCAGTTTGTCTCTGTATGTATCTGTCTGTCTGTCTCTGTGCTCGTATCACCTGCCTGCCTGTCTGCCTGCCTGTCTGTCTCAGCTTGGGTTAGAGGGATGACAGCTAACTCAGACACATGATGCAGCTATGAGGTACAGCCATCCACAGCTCTCACCAGATGTCAAAACAAACCTCATGAACCTTGGACTCCTCCCCTACTAAGAGACAACATTATAAACTTAATAAATATTTCATTTCTGAAAGTGACTTGGATCAGGCAGCAATGCCCAGCTGACTAAAACATCCCTGTAGCCTTTAAATGACCAGTGGCTCTCTTCCTTGTCACCAGAAACTCCATCTTCTCTCAGGGCTTTCCCAAGTTACTCCATTCAGACACTCTCTTCATGTGAACCTCAAGTGCCCTAGGGGACCTGGCTTCAGCAACTTACCTGACGCTGCCTTGTATGTGACCATTTACACACAGGTATTTTCCCAGTCACCCTCTAAGCTGCAGAGCCCTACTTATCTGCTCTGTCTTTGCATTCTGCATAGGGTCCAACCAAACTCCATGGCCACTCCATGCTGGAGCTGAGCTGGTGTTCCTTAGAACATTCAAGAGTTTACCAGCACAATAATCAAGAGAAACCAAGGGGTAGATATCCAAGTGCAGAAAGCCACTGGCTGAACTTATTAGACATTGGGGTTATTGTCATGGGGGTGGTGCTGTCAGGTTGTTGAAGGGGGCAAAATCTCGGATTTTACTCAGAGCCATTCCATATTAGGCCTGGCATCTTTTCCTCCTCACTTCTATAGCATATGGGAGATGGGTTTTATTTTCTCTGAAAATAGAAGATGTGCAATTGGATCAATTTTTAGGGCATATAACTTATCTGGAACAACCCAGTGTTCTGTATATAATAATGTCCCCAAAGAAGCAACATTTTTAGGTTGAGAATTTTGTTTCTATACAAATGCCACTTCTGCGATTACAGCAACGAGTTTGAAAAGCATGTTTTCACTTTTGTAAGTTATGTAGACTGAACTTTAAGTATGGGCTTATTTGTGGAATTGGGTATTCATACTATTTATATATGTATATATGTATATATATGTATAACTCTCTCTACACACACACACACACACACACATTTCTACTAGATGCACTTGCTCAATTATGTGTTTCTCAATTCTTTAATCACCGTTAGTTGACGTATAATACCACCATAATAAATACCCCATAGCACAGGCTGCTCTGTAGAGATGAGGGATTTGGGCTCTGAGTTTGTGTCCTCCCCATCCCTAGCTCATTGACTACTGAGCCATTATGAGCCCAGATTTTCTCAGCTGTAAAGTGGAGAAGTTAACATCTGGCTCAAAGGTTGTTGTGAGACTAAAACGAGATAATTTATGTAAAACAGCATGTTACCAGGCACTTAGCGAATTTCCACCGAATAGATGTGATTTAATAATGATCTTATTATTAAGCAGTGCCAAGTAAGTTTCACAGAAAGTAAAGTCTTCGAGGCTCCGTAAGGGTCCCTCATGTAATATCAAAACTCAACGGTGAGGTGTTCTGCAATATTTCAATTTTCTCCTATGGCAACCCTGACTTCGCTATTTAGCTTACTGTCACATCAGCAAAGTGTCAGGGTTTTTAAGGAGTATTATTGCTTTTAATCAGTTTTATGAGTGAGATAGACGACCTCACACAGAGCATTGGAGGAGATGAGTGTCCACATGGATGGACGGATGAAGGTAATGAACAGATGACTCACAGGAGAGGAAGAAAGATGTGTAAGAGAAAAGATGTCCCCTCTGTTAAGGAAAGCAAAGACAATACAGTGAGACACTCTTTTCTTTCAAGGGTGTTAATGGCAGAAAAACCTTTTTGATAAGACAAAGAATCTAGTATAATTGGTTGCTCATTTAGAATAATGTCGCCAGTAAATTTTATGCTTTGTGTGTGTGTGTGCATGTGTGTGTGCGTGTATGTGTGTGTGTGCGTGTGTGTATGTGTGTGTGTATGTATGTATGTGTGTGTGCGTGTGTGTATGTGTGTGTGCGTGTGTGTGTATGTATGTGTGCGTGTGTGTGTGTGCATGTGTTTAGAGAATGTGCCTCAAGAACTGTGCTAGTAGCTATACCTACTAATATTGAGTTTACTTTTTGAGATTAAACCTAAAAAAGCATACAGAGGTAGTAAGAAATGCGCAGTAACGTGTACAGCACAGGATAATTCACCATGAGTGCTCAGCGCCAGAGCTGGCAAAGCCACCACTCGGCTGTGTACTATTGTCAAATCACACGTATGCAAGATACATAAAGCCATGTCCCAACTGGACAAGTGCTCACAGTAATGTTAACTCAGAAAAACAGAAGATAAAACTTTGTCTAAAATCAGAATCAAAGTTTTACAAAATTATGCACAGAAAAAGTGAAGAAAACATCAAATGATAGTGATTACCTGAGAGAGAGGGTACCCTGAATTTTCCCGTTTCTGTATTCTGCAACTTGTTGTGTATGTTTTGTTTTACCCACAAATTCTTTTTAAGAAAGATTTTACATTATATTTTACTTACACTGTGTGTACGCGTAAATATGTTCGTGCTACACCGTTTGTGTGGAGGTCGAAGGACAACTTGCAGGGATCCATCCTCTGATGAATCAGTTTTCCAACTCCATATGTGGGCCCTAGGGCATTGAATTTCCAGTTTGTCATCACGCTCGAGAGCAGGCACCTGGACCCACTGAGCCTTCTTGTGTCCTTAAGCTTTATTCACTGTGTGTATATGAAATATTCTACCCACATGTATGTGTGGTTACCTTTATAGGCCTGCTTCCCATGGAAGTCAGAAGAGGGCTTCAAACCTTCTGAAACTAGAGTTATGTCTGTCCGGTTGTCAGAAGTCGTGTGGGTGCTGGGAATTGAACCTGGGTCCTCTGCAAGGGCAGTCAGTGCTCTTAGCTACTGAGCCTTGTCCCCAGCCCTTCCTATACACAAATTCTTAAATAAATGGTTAAGGTAAGTCTATTTTAATTGAGATTAACTATTGAATAAATATATTCTTACACAGTGGACAAGTTTACTTTGGCCTCCAGGGCAAAAGCTGAATGCTTAAACAGGTATTAATTAGCCCTGGATTCAGCACCAGGGGCAGATGAAGGTGTCAAAGGTTAATGCAGAATTTGACTGGAATAAATTATACAATGAAAATTTATGTTCCCACTAATCTGGCGCGTTTTCCTTAGAAAGGTTAAGGAATTTCTTTTTTAAGGCTAAAAATGACAGTGTTTTAAAATGAAAACCTGATAAGAAAATGAAAAAAAAAAAAGATTTTACTAAACACCAAGGACTCCCAGTGGGCCAGGCCAAGAGAAAAAGTACAATTATTTTATCCTGATCTGCAATTCTTCGTACTGTTTTCCTGTCTAAATAGATGTAAGTTAGGATTGGGCTTCATCTTTTACGTATTAATATTCTAAAATAAATGGGATGGATTCAAACACTATATTGTTGCATAGGTAAGCCACAGAGTGAAGGGCTTACTAGTCATAGGTATTCTCGGAGGGACATAGGGACACCATCTCTATGTCACGGGTAAGTAGGGAGCCTAGGAGACCCTGCCAAGCTACTGAGCAAAGACCTGTCATGAAGCCCCATTCTCTGGTCGCTGAGCCCAGGTGACTCGCTGCTGCACCCTGCCATTCCTTCTTAAATGCATCAGCACAGAAAAGGGATGCTGAGAACCCCTCAAACAATGACAGCAAGGACAGCCGTTTCCAAGGGTCGCCCAGAGTGAGAGGCACCGGCTCTCTGTGTAGGTGGCGTACTGAAGGATAATTTTTACAGAACCCTGGGGACCAGTTTGGTTGAATATGACTTTGTCCCACAAACTTCAGAAGAGCAGATCGAGCTGCAGGTGATTACCTCAGGCAGCATCCTCAGGGCTGAGGGGGACATCAGTCATGCTGACAGAGGAGGAGGCAACCGCACTGCTTCTCAAAACAGCCTGTGTGGGGAGACATAGGTGTTTCCTCAGAGCCTCTGTGAAGCGTTGGAACGTCAGGTCCTGGACTACATTTCCTAAACTATAGGATAATAACTGCTCCATTCATAATCGATTAGAAAAGAACCTGATAGATCTTCCTGCCTGTCCCTTACTCATTCAGTAGTTCAAGGAAAAGCACTGGAGGCACACAGCGCGGTGCACAGCCCACTGTAGGGCTGACGTTCTTTTAGAGGCGTAATGGTGCCTGATCATTGCATGCTCAAGCAAGTCCACCTTTCCTCAGAAAGCTCTAAGAGGTCACTCCAACGCAGGGCTGAAGCCCAACCACTTATTATCTGGGTAACCCCCGGGGGCAATTGCTAAACCTCTCTGAATCTCCATTATTCTTCCATTAATAAGGATAACGGCATTGACTTTGCAAGTCTTTGGTGGGGATTAATGTCAGATAATAAGGTCTTTAATCACTTACCTACGTCCTTCTCATTTTAGCATTTGAGGCTATTTAGTAAGCCGCACCTCTGGAGGTGCCTCTGGCTCTGTTTCCCCCAGGTTCAGTATTTATCACTGTGTTCTTCCCCTGCTTTTCCCTGCTCCTCAGCAGGATGAAATTATAGAGATTTTAATTCCTCAAAGTTTAGAAACAACAAGAAGCTCATCAAAGAAATTATATCCTGGGAAAAATAAAGGAGAGAGAGAAAAAAAAAGCTTTTTATAAAACAGAATTCGAGCTGGCAGGAAGACGTATTTCTATTGGTTTAAAATGAGGCAGAATCAAGTAGAAGTTGGCCTCAGCAGTGACATTTCAGAGAGCCATGAAGTATTCGCCCAGGCACCTGCGAGATAATTTGTCATTTTGGACTTTTAAAGTAGGAGTCAAGAAAGCCGCAGTAAGCAGCTGGCTGACTTGGGAGACTGATTGGTGTTCTCAAGAGAATTCGTTTTATTTGTTCGATGCGGGGAAACCTTCCTTGCATAAGAACCCTAAAGGGTCATATTTTGTGAAAACATTTAGCTCAGCAAGGAAAAGCATATCATGTTAATTACCTCTTGAAAAATTTTTTTGGTGTCTTACGTAATGAGTTACCAGTGTTAGAAGAGACTAAAGATGTCTTAATATAAATTCTTACCTCTAATAATAACATATAAATCATGCCAGACAGAGAGATGTTTTGACTCTGGGATAAGCCCATGTCCTTGGCCAGGTGCTTGCTACAGCTTCATGGAAGATGGGAGGGGAAGTACACAGTGCCTTTCCCAAGATACACTGAGGGCCAATGCAGAAACGAAGGCGGGCAGGGCTGTAACACCTTGTCACTGGTGGTTGTGGGTCTGCTCTGGGTGTTTTCACCGTCTTACCCTCTTATTCAAGGATGAGATAAAATCAAAGAAAAATTATTCAAAGCCAAGTGGTAGTGCAGATTGTAAGTATACAGTCAGGGCTGACACTGGGAACCTCTTTGGGGGCTCCTTTTGTGGGGTTTAGATAAAGGGAGTTTGGTTGCTAATGGGTGAGGTTAGTCCTCTGTTTTCATTGACATTTTAAATCATATTATTTCTCTACTCTGTAAGCCCCTCCTGGAATGCATCTGATTTTATTTTTAAAGATTTATTTATCTGCTTATTTTAAATACACTGTAGCTGTTTTCAGACACACCGGTGGAGTGCATCAGATCTCATTATAGATGGTTGTGAACCACCACATGGTTGCTGGGATTTGAACTCAGAACCTCTGGCAGAGCAGTCAGTGCTCTTAACCACTGAGCTGTCTCTCCAGCCTGCATCTGATTTCAATCACATACATACCCAGTTGTGCACAGGTGTTAGGTGGAAAATAGGGGATTGTCCTTTATAGTTTAGTTGTGGGACACAGTTTTTCCCTTCAGCATAGGAAACCCAAATCAGTTCAGTCCAGATTGGTCTTTCCATTTGGCGTATTATTGAATAGGATTAGTCTTAGGTGAGGAGAATCTTGCTCCATCATTCCTCATGGTCGTCAAAGTGGGTGGTGGTCCTGTGTTGCTAACCAGTTACTAGGTACATTTTTAGAAAAGAAGTTTGTGTGTAAATATGTGAAATAAAGTGTCTCAGGATGTCAGTTGCATTATTATTAGAAGGAAAGTGTATGCACAGCCCAAGCCAAGCGGAGTCCCTGATCACCAAACTATTCCCTATGCTTGTCTGCACCATTACTAGGATATACAAAGTGCTTGTGCAATGCTGAAGCAGCAAATTTTCACACAATGTGACACGTGAGTGGACATTGAAAGATTAAATGCCATACTGAGTAAGGAAAATGCTTGTGGAAAGGCACAAAGCTCTGGCTCATCTAGAACGAGAATCTTGGCATCATTCAACAGTTGCTTGGCTAAAATGGTGACAGGTGAAAAAGAAAGCCATGGAGACATCCTTCAAGGAGGGAAACACCCAAATAGAAGTTTAGTATTCATAGATACCTAACAGAGTACAAGAAGCAGGAAATAGATAGCATTAACTCGAAGTTAGGAACAAGGAGATGACCTAGGCACTGAGCATGCAGCAAGAGGTCACTAGTGGTTTTCCTGCAAATGATTTCAGAAAGGGAGTCCAAAGCCAGTTGCCTTGAGAAGATGAGTCAGCAGTCAGTGGGAAAGCATGGGAAGTAAGCAACACTGTTCATTCTTCCATGAGGAAGACGGGGAAACAGGGGAATTCATTTCATGGAGTGAGTGTGCATATGTGTGTTTGTGAGTGTGTGCATATGTGTGTGTGTGTATGTGAGTATGTGTGTGAGTGTCTGTGAGTGTGTGTGTATGTGTGTATCTGGGTGTATGTGAGTGTGTGTCTGTGAGTATGTGTATGTATATGTATATGTGTGTATGTGTGTGTGTATGTGAGTATGTGTATATATGAGTATGTATGTGTGAATGTTTGTATGTGTGTCTCTGTGTGTGAGTTTGTCTGTGTATATGAATATGTGTGTGTGTCTGTGAGTATGTATGAGTGTGTGTATGTATGTGAGTGTGCGTATATGTGTGAGTGTATATGTGAGTGTGTGTCTCTGTGTGTATATGAGTATGTATGTGTGTCTCTCTGTGTGAGTGTGTCCGTGTGTGTGAGTGTGTGTGTATGTGTGTGTGTATGTGTCTGTGTGTTTATGCTCAACATAAGAGACTCCCTAAGCTTGTTTGTGTTCTGAGAGTCAAGCCAGATATTTGAGGTTACGGATAAGTGAAAGTTCATAAAGGCGTGTTCCAGTGAAAGTAGCAGAAACTGAATAGAGGGCACAGATGGGTAGACTAATTCTTGAAGAAGGAGAATATGTTTCCCTTTAGGCCAGTAAGTCCAGCAGGAAGTAAAGATACAGGGATCAGCAAAGGAGAGAGAGAGAGAGAGAGAGAGAGAGAGAGAGAGAGAGAGAGAGAGAGAGAGAGAGAGAGAGAGCAGCAAGCGCTGCTGGCCTTGATAATATTTACTTCAGTTCTTCTCTTTTCTCAGAGCTGTTTGGTCCTTTTCTTTACTGATGCTGTAGGGTCAGATCACTGCAGGTTTATAGAAGGAAGTCATGAACTACAGTGATCACAGTGTTATTTAAGGCAGTGGTTTTCAACCTTCCTGACATTGCAACCTTTTAATTCAATTCCTCATGTTGGGGTGACCCCAACCATAAGTTGTTCTGTTGATAATTCATAACTAATTTTGCTGAATCATAATAGAAATATCTGATATGCAGGATATCTGATATGTGACCAAAGGGGTCATGACCCAAATGTTGAGAATTACTGCTCTAAGGGTAATCCTCAGATCTTCCTAAGGTGATTGTGTTTTGGTCTGTGTCCAGCCTATGTGGGATGACATTAGAGAATTCCTAAAAGGATTAACTAATGTTGACATCTTACTGGGTTTGCTGTAATTTTTAACAATAATTTTAGCAGTCTTAACTATATGTATGGTACAAAATGGAAATCCTGCATTGTCAAGAAACCGAAAACTATGTATATTAATAGCTAAAGTTTTGAGTATTAGGTTGAATGCTTTGACTTTTTTGGTGTTTAAAAATAATGTTTCGTGTAGTTTAATCTCATGATATCAAACATACAAGAGTACCTGGTAAAATATATCAGCCATTGAATACTAATGAAGAACACTGCTTACAGAAGGGAAGAACCAGGACTGAGACACGCAAGTGCTTAGAGAATAAATCCATTTACATTGCTTACTCACAGTATAACCTGGAGCGTTGTCTTTGTTAGGGTTTTACTGCTGTGAACAGACACCATGACCAAGGCGACTCTTATAAGGACAACATTTTATTGGGGCTGGCTTACAGGTTCAGAGGTTCAGTCCATTATCACCAAGGTGGGAACATGGCAGCATCCAGGCAGGGATGGTACAGGAGGAGCTTGGTCTTCATCTGAAGGCTGCTAGCAGAATACTGGTTTCCAGGCAGCTAGGAAGAGTGATGGTGCCACCCCCTGGGCCAAGCATACGCAAACCATCCCAGTCATGTTACCTCATGTCTAAGTTATGACCTTCTATATGTAAGACATATAGCATTGATGTTATTCACCTCCTAATACTCTGAGGAATAAGTGGGATGACTCACATAGGTCTTAACAACTTGCCTGCCACATAGTATAAGCGTTAAGTAAATATGTAATAACATGAACAAAAATAACAATAACAGGATATACAGAGATATCTGAGATATTATTTTAGCTCCATATTGATTATATTACAGGATATATCTAATGAAAAATCCTGAAGATCCTAGAAATTAGTATACACAAAGTCTGATAACATAGTTTTTAGAAGTCCTGTCAGGTATTTAACTTCCTGTGGCTTTCCTCTTGTCTTGAGTTTCTCTTGCTGTTATGGAACACCGGAAGGAAAGAGTTTATTTATGGAGGCGTGTTCTCAATTGGGGCTCCCCCCTCTTATTTGACTCTAGCTTGTGCCAAGTTAACGCAAAATTAATCAGCACACCTGGGCATGTAGAAACTGTGACACAATACTGTGGCAACCAGGGTGTAGATGACAGCTCTATTTATGATGGTAGCATTGCTCTGAAGCTCTCTGAATTGAGGGAAGGGACAAACTATGACTCTGGTTTGCCTGAAGGCCGGCCTCCTGCCGTATGGCTTTGTGTTTCCTCTAACAGTCTTCACCCCATCCCCTTCTCTCTTCTCGACGTCGGACACTTCATAACCTGTAGGAGTGTCTACAGAGGGCGTCCACTTAAAGGGGACTTAATTTCTGTTGAAAATTCCTTTCTCAGATTTCCTAGATTCTTATTCATCCAGTTTCCATTTAGTGTGGTTTTCCAACTAGAAAATAAGAGCAGGAGGTTGCGTGATAGCTCAAGGCTAGTCTGAGAGCGAGGGAGAGAGCCTGTGGCATTTAAGCATTCATTTAGTTAACATGCTCTTTATTTATTCTCTGTTCCTAGAGGATACATAATCTAGGAGGGGAGATGTGCAGGTGGATACGTGATTACAACACAGAGGGAGAATACAGCGCAGAGGATTGTGGGTGTCCACTGTACCCCACTTCTACTGGGGACTCCTCAGATGGAGAGGGTAAAGCTGGAGGCTACTGCAGCCTCGGAATTTCAAGAGAAAGCTATTTCTTATTCCTGTATTCCAAGGATATGATAACCGAGTCCTGGTCTGACTCTTAACATTTCCCCAAAGTTTAATTATTTAATTCCTTGAATTTAATTCTATGAATATATGTTTACCAAATTGAGTTCTAGGTATGGAAGCAAGGAGAATCTATTTAAAAATTCTATAGAGTGCCTATTATAAGCTGGGACCCGTGCTTGGTGCTTTTTAAAATTTGTAAACAAACAAACAAATGGAAAAGGCCTCTATAACCGTTGTCCTCACGATGTAATGACCTGGCTGGGATTCTAACAGATGAGGTAGAATGAATTAACATGCCAGCAAGAGGGAAAAGGGCAACCCTTGTCTGAAATGCTTTGGAAAGGAAGTGTGGATTTTGAGTACCTGCACATACAGAATTGGATATCCTGCATTTGGGATCCTGGTCTAAACACAAAATTAGTTTATGTTTAATATAAATGTTAACCCTATATTGATACTCTAAAGCAGTGGTTCTCAACTTTCCTAATACTATGACTTTTAAATATAATTCCTCATGTTTTGGTGACAACCTACCCCCTACCCCCCAGCCATAATTTTTTTATTGTTACTTCATAACTGTAATTTTCCTACTGTTAGGAGACATAACGTGACTCCAAGGGGGTTGTGGCCCACAGGTTGAGAAGCACTGCCCCAAAGTCAATTTTATACAATATTTTGGACCATCTGTATTTTGGTTGTATGCGGTTACCTTGCATAGAGTATGGAATTTCTCACATGGACATCATGGCTATATTCCAAACGTTTTGCATTTTGGAGCAGTTTAGATCAGGGTTTTAGAGGAGTCTTCGCCCCAATTCCCTGGAATTTTGGGGGGGGCTGAAAGTGGTTATTCTAAAGTTTTTTTTTATGAGGAACTTAGAAATGGTTGTAATTTAACAGGGAGGAATTAGCTAGATTGAGTTATACAGCCGTAATCTCATTTGTTAACTAAGCTAAAATCATATCTTTGCTTTGATATAGAATTTATTTGTTAAAAGTTTAGAAGTACAAGGTTTAGAGCCAGTCCTTCTATTGATGTCATTACAAACTTCTGAGTTGATTACACATGTGAGTTAAGGGCCAAGTAGCAAACATATTGCTGACTTCGTGAGAGTACTTTCAAGATATTATTAAGATATAAAGACAGCAGTACAGATTGTTTTATATAGGTAGGTAGTTTTCAAAAATGTCAGAAATCCACAAAATTTGAGATTTAAAGTTACATATCTGAGACATATATGCTCCTAACAGTTCCCCTTTGGCGAATTTAACGAAGAATTTGAACATCTCTATCTCCAGATGAGGCAATACTTTGTGGCTAGGCAGCCACTAGACAAAACTGCCTGTTTCATCTGCAGACTAATACTGTCCAGAAAAGGACAAATTATGCAGAATAGTTGACTGATAAACCCTGCCAAGACAGGGTGATCAGCCCTTCAAAATCTGCATTTCAAGAGTCTGTCAGTTGATTTTGGGCCAGAAGGCTGAAGACTTGCGCTAACAGGGGACTGTGCTAGTGGAGATTTGTCTCTACAACCTCTCAGTCCTAGAAGCCGTGTTAGGCTTCCTGTGGGTATAGATATTTGGTCCTTCTCAGATTTCTGACGGAGTTGAAGACTGATTATAGTCTCATAGCCTATCAGGCTGTTTGACTCTGAATATACATATTTTATTAGATAGTTATCAGATAGTAGACAAGCTAGCCAAGATATAATATAGATTTTAAGCCTTTCTTAAGCTGGAATGGATAACTAAATGTTCTATTTAACTGATATAGTGTTGGTGGGTGGGTGTTAGATATATTTTATGCTTTTAATTACAAAATAATAATAGTTGTGCTCAACTTATATTTGAGAGAAAAGTTTTTTTTTTTTTTAAATTAGACAAAAAGGGTGAAATGTGGGAGGATGTCACAGGTGAGGCGGGTACAAGATAGAAGGAGGCCTGTCATTGGATGAGAAGGAAGGATGGGCGGGAGAAAAGTTTGAAGGAAGAGGAGGAGACTGGAACGAAGAGAGAGTAAGAGAGGAGGAGGAGAGGCCAAGAAGCCAAGAAGCCCTGGCAGGACAATGGAGACTGACGTAAAGATCTCGCTCTGTGTATTTACAGTTTGTTATCAATCTTCTTAAGGGATGGATGGTACTGGGCTTTGTATATTTAGGTGGGCAATTATATCTTATCAGTTGGATCTAAAAAATCATGATTGTTTAATCTGAACCTTATGGAGACCTTTTTAAAAAAGATTTTAAGAACGAATGCATGGAAGAGTTCATAGACTATAGCCGGAGCTTAGCTAATTCCTGACAAGTTGATTGGGTACAACAGTGAATTGAATAGTTCCTCCAAAAGCAGAGAGTATGTAGTTGTATTGATCATCTGAGCAACTTGAGGTTGGGGCTCATGAAAAGACACAAGAGATAAGACATTAGAAAAGGAGATACACTGAAATGTTATGATGGGTAAAGTTGATTTTCTACCTGTAAGACCTAGCGTTATCTAGGAGACGAGCTTCTGACATACCTGTGGGGGCGTTTAGATAGATTAGTTAGAATGAGAAGACCTACCTAACTGTGGGCAGCGTGTTTCCATGCTTTGGGGTCCTAGACTGAATAGAAAGGAGAAAGCTAATCAGTAGCATCATTTCTCTGTCTCTTGACTGCAGCTCCAATGTGACCAGCTAGCTCCCTCGGGTTCCCCACCATGATGAATGGACTGCATACCCTCAAACTGTGATCTGAAACAAGCCCTCCCTTCATTAGGTGGTTTTTGTTAGGGATTTTTGTTGCAACAACAGGTAACTAAGATGAATCGTTCCTTAGATATTTACCTTAGAGTTTCAGCCTCTCTTGGAAGTGGAGTCGCTAAGAAGGTTTTAGTGTACTTTAGGTAAAATAGTACATATACACTTAAGGAGAAATTGAATGCTACTGAAGAGAGATTCGTAGGCTATTGCACATGGGTGAACAGTGCTACTCCCAGATGACATATTACTAAGTAAAAAATCCCAGAGATAGTCACAGATTACTTCCCCAAGAGTTTTTGGTCTTAGAGGTCAACACATCTAAATGCAACATAGGCAATTGTTGTTGTTGTTGCTGTTGTTGTTGGTTTCTGTCGTCCATTATAACTTGATGGCATGACTCTCTTGCTGAAGGCGCTACATACTTTAGTGGCAAGACATAGAGAGATCAGTCATGAACTGGCCAGAAAGTTTTCTTTAAGCTGGGTAGCTTTTGTAGCCCTAGAAACTGCTAAGAAAGCTGCTAGAGAGGTAAAGATAGCCAATGGTCCCATCCCTGCCTGCTACAACAGTGGCCTAACAAGCAATGTGTGTACTGGTACGGTAGTAGCAAGACTGTTTATGGACTATCCAACTGCCCTCTCAGATGGATTTGAGACCCATGGCTAATGATGCTGAGGGCCCTTAGGGAAAACCCTTTGCTGTTGTTTTGCTAAATGGCCATGTGGCCATACTCCCATCTAACTAGCTATGTTCATGTCTGTAGCTTTGTGCTGTTCTCCACCTTGATCAGAGAAGCATCTTACTGAAGTGGGTGATAATGCAGAAACTCATAACTGTTCAAAGTTCTGAGAATAAGTGACTATAAGCCATCAGCTGTAGCTGGAAATCTCTATCAACCAACTCCACCCTGTGAAGGCTCCGGGGACATCTCAGAAGACCTGGGAGAGAAACATTTTGACAGCTAGAGGGCATGGAGGAGTCCTGTGAAGGCTGACCTCTGGGCGTGATGTGGCTGCCTCACTCATGAGCTCACAGTATCTGCGGCCATCTCTGTAAGATCTCCCTAAGATCAAGAGATTTAAAGATTTCAGCATGGAAAGGGGCTCTTGCCTTAGCTAAGGGTTTAATGGTAGTTGATGGCAGCTGAAAAAGAATGACTTCCTTTTATTTGATGAGAGGGTGGCCATTTGTAGTTTGTCCAAACCCAGTGGATGACCCATACATCTTGTATATAGGCTGCAGTTATCGGACTTTATATGTTATCTAAAAAGTACTGGAGATTT
Organism: Rattus rattus; assembly: GCF_011064425.1. Lineage (NCBI taxonomy): Eukaryota > Metazoa > Chordata > Mammalia > Rodentia > Muridae > Rattus > Rattus rattus. The sequence goes on along the minus strand of NC_046165.1, from coordinate 6,663,295 downwards.
GGAGGGAGATGGGGGATAGCTTAGGTGATTCAAGGACAAGTCGATGGGAGTGAGTTGGGAATGACATGACTGAAATACACTAAACACGTGGATGAAATTTCTTTTAAAAAAGACAGCATATTCTGAAAAGTCCCCTTCTAGTACAAATCTCAGAGAAATGTGTAGAAAATATAAAACCAACAAGTGCATACCCCTGCCGAAAGAAGAAAGCAAGTGGAGTTAAACAGATCATCTAATAGAATGAGGAACAATTTACTCACACAAAAATAAGGCGTTACAAAGACCCAAGTAAGACTAGCGTCTTAAAGCGACATAACATTACTCCAAACACACAAAACCTACTTCTGAGAAAGTAAGATCATATGAAAAAGACTCCAAGATGAAAATATAGGATACATTCAGGCTGATCTGTCTCTTCACATTGATGAAATAAAAATAAATGTCTGTAAAATTAGAGTGGGAAGTTACACAGACTCCATTTGGAGATCTTTGAAATACGGTTTAAAAGTATTAGAAGGGAAAAAAAATACGTTAAGCATGGAAACGATGCAATACTAAACCGGTTGTTCGGAATACGGTTTGTATATGCTGGGCTCAGGGCATGGCACTATTAGGAGGTGTGGCCCTGTTGGAGTAGGTGTGTCACTGGGTGTGGGTTTTATTACCTTAGTCTTAGCTGCTGGAAGAAAGTACTCAGCTAGCAGCCTTCAGATGAAGATGTAGAACTCTCAGCTTCTCATGCACCATGCCTGCCTGGATGCTGCCATGTTCCTGCCTTGATGATAATGGACTGAACCTCTGAACCTGTAATTAAATGTTGTCTGTCCTTATAAGAGTTGCTTTGGTCATGGTGTCTGTTCACAGCAGTAAACCCCTACAACATCAACCCAAGGATTTGTTTTGTTTTGTTTTGCTTTTTCTTTTCCAAAATGCAGTATAACAAGAAGGATGAGAGCAAATTTTTTTTAAATGTACATAACATGGACATTTTATCACAAGCTTCAGAATTTGTCTAACAAGATGACAGGTGAAAAGACAAAGAGAAAATGTTCCTGATTTTTCTGTTTGCAAATATTTGCATACATTTAGGGTGATGTTTTGGGAATGCTCCTGAACTCTAAAAAGGTCCGTCACTTTTTTCTTATATATGTCATGTGCACATCATCTGAGATGTAGCTTTTTAAGTAGTTTTAATATGGAACGTATCTGTCAGCGACCTGATGTATAAGATTAGATATGGAATGACCCCCTGCCATCCTGAAGAAGATCAACAACTTCTGGCTTCTCATTTCAGATGTTCAGATTAGGGATTCTCAACCCACAGAAGAGAAAGAATAGAATGTGTGAGAGTGCTGAGACACTTGATAAACAAGATAGAATGTACTAGACAGAATGTAAAGAGGAATGCATTGAGGAGGACCCCAGGACAGGAAGTCAGCAGGTGCCAGTCTTGTTGGATGGGGACAGAAACTGAGAGCTGTGGACAAAGCATCCAGCTGATGTAGAGGTGCTGCTGAAGTGTCCCTGTGGGCATTCTTACTCAGTACCAGAAACTAAACGTTTGGAAGTTTAGGAGAGACGGCAGAGGCCAAACGTGAAGGAACTCAAGTACGTGACGTAATGAAAACTCGATACAACATGTTCTGAAGAATTCTAGTGCATAAAGCCGCTGCCTACTTGTGTGTAAAGTTTACTGAATCAAAGTTGACTGTGGTTGGGAGAGATTGGCCCCATTAAAATCTTATTACACTTTAAGATGAAAGACAACACATTTCATTTGACCTAGCAATTCTTTCTGGTGTTTGTGTTTGGATTATGCTGTTTGGTTATGTTTGATATGTTAATTAACCCTTCTGTTTGGTTAGCGTGTTTCCCATATAAACAGTAATTTAAAAGGAGTTTTCTCCTTGGTCCCATTGTGATGCAGCAGGATGTTCCTTAGCTTCCCCCAGTTTGGTCAGAGGGACTACAGGATGTCACCTCAGTTTCCTGTACACGGGTTGAGGCTTGATCTTTGTCAATATTTAGTCAGTTTTGGAGAAAGTTCTGTGGGCTGAAAAAGAATGTGTGTTATTTAGGAATTGGGCAGAATGTTCTGTTGAATTCTGCTCATTTGATTTGAAAATGACTGTCCCTGTAGGTTTCCCCTCCCCAAAGAACTGTGTGATTTCTAAATTATATAAATAAGGTATTATCTTGAATAATCTAACAATAACATGCATAAAATCTAATTTTTAACCCTGACTCCAAACTTCTACCAAGTCTGGGCCATAACAATCATCGATTCTTAAGAGAAAAGAGAATCTCCCAGTTTAATGGAGACCTTTGGCGTCTGTGTAGTAAGATAACACTTCTATTAGACAGTGGGTTTGTAGCAAATACATTTGAGTATTGCTGCCATACATTCTACTTGTAAATTCGAAGGGAAAATCTAAAAAGTCAGATCCCTTAACAATATTTCCCTTAGAAACGCCCTAGGGGGTATGTTGAACAGTAGTTATGTGCTCAGAAAATATAAAAAATAATGTAGGATTAATTTATAATGATAGTCACAATAGTGTTTAATGTAGCCACAGCGTAATAAAGACACCTTTCCCAGTGGAACCTGGGGATATATGATTATCACAGTGTGATTGCATGAAGTGATGCGTTCAGATTATTCTGCTGTGGTAAATTCTTCCAAGCAGATGTTCTGGTTGTGCCTGTGTTGGCAATCTTCGCTCCAGACTGAGGTTGCCAGCAGGGGTCTTAGCAGAGCGTTTGAATGTGTGATCCACGAGTTCTTAAATGTGCACCCAACTGGAGAAACGCTTTATGGTACTGTTGGCATTTTATGGTATAACACTGGAATTCTGGGGGATTCAGTCCTCAGTGTTCAGAGGTGAGTCTAGCCATGAACCCCAGTGTTCCACTTGAGTATGGCAGGTGCGTGTCCCCTGGTTTTGAGGAAGTCACTTCAAATAAGGCCTTATGCTCAAGCTCGTTGAGCAAACCTAAGAAGTACTCATGAGAGTTAGCTTGACTCTCTGCTGCCTCGTTATGTATATGCAAAGCGTGGCTACATGCACACAACGCATGTTTGTCATGTACATGCCAAGTGCAGCTACATGCACACAGCTCATGTTTGTCATGTACATGACAAATGTGGCCACATGCACACAACACGTTTGTCATGCATATGCCAAGCGTGACTACATGCACACGACACATGTTTGTCATGCACATGCCAAGTGCAGCTACATGCACACAGCTCATGTTTATCATGTACATGACAAATGTGGCCACATGCACACAACATATTTGTCATGTACATGCCAAGTGTGGCTACATGCACACAACACATGTTTGTCATGCACATGCCAACCATGGCTACATGCACACAACACGTTTGTCATGCACATGCCAACCATGGCTACATGCACACAACACGTTTGTCATGCACATGCCAACCATGGCTACATGCACACAACACATGTTTGTCATGCACATGCCAACCATGGCTACATGCACACAACACATGATTGTCATGCACATGACAATCATGGCTAAATGCACACAACAACAAATATGCCTGGGCATTGGTAGCTTTAAGGTTTTTATAAACATGATGCTTTCAAAATTCTTGCCGTCGTCTGTGCTTTCTTCCAACTATCTGCTTTGTACATGTATTCTCTCACTTTCCCAAGTAATACCCGATTTTCCAGCCATTCTTAGGGCTGACACAGCACTTTTGACTGAGGGTTACACCCCTCTCACGCACTAAATCGATGAGAAATTGGAGTGTGGTGGGGAGGGCTCCTTTGACCAGTGACTGACCTGCTTTAAACCCAAGAGCTTCCTATCTTTCTACTCGAATCTGCATGGCTGGCTTCGTGAAGTAAGTTTGTGATGCTCATTCTTTTGAAAACGGTAGTCATGTTTATGTGACTAACCAAACTCTCAGGCACATTAGCTGGAGCCACAAATATGTGTCCCATACATTTCCCTTTGGACTCTATAGAATTCTTTAATAAGATGGCTAAAGCCCGTTTTATCAGAGCAAGCCACGAGGCATTGGTTTCTCAGGATCCATATATTATTTTGACTTATAAAATATTCAATACCTTGAATCTTCTAGTAACAAGAACCTAACATTTAAACTTATGAAAAATTGGGATGGTAATATATAATGGAGCACACGATGCTTCCCCCCAAATTTTTTAAGGAAAATATGAGTGGAATTTTATGGGGAACTGAATAAAGACACCTGTGAACATCTCCTAGGGTTTGAACAGAGGTCCCATTTAGCTCCTTCTTCTATAAAGTTCATGTCGCATAGCATAGAACTTAATTTAAATTCCCAAAGTTCACACTATAATCCTCAGGCAGGTGTTGACCTGTGGCTTGCCTAAATACCTTTATTTGTGAAGGTCAATGTTAGAAATAATGGGATGCCTTCAGAATATCCCACATTTTAGTGTGCATTAGCGCTTCCTTTAGCCACCCCTATAACAAAATACTTGAGATAGTCTGTTGCAAAGGCTCACAGGAAACTTTGGCCCATGGTTGGTCAGCCCTATTGCTGTCTGTGCCTATGGTGAGGTTGTACATTGTGGCAGGGAGATACCGTGGGACTATAGGCTATTCACCTCATGGTAGCCAGGAAGCAAAGAGCTAATATTTCCTTTAAGCAAACACCCCGAAGGACTTAACTTCTTCCCAGTAGACCTGAAAGGTTGTACGATTTCCCAGTAGCCCCTTGGGTGGTAACGTTGCCTAGAATACATGGGATGTTGTGGGACTTTTAAGATTTAAACAACAGCCCAGGGTTAAAGCCAGGAAAAGTGTGTTACTGGGCAAGCCTGCTGTTTTATGCTGCATTAGCAATAATCCTCAAACTGTAGTGGGTCACAACTGAGGCAGTGAATTTCATGCTCACTTTCTGTGTCACAAAGGGATCAGCTGTAGCTGCATTCTTGTTGACTTGAATTCCGAACCCAGATGGGCAGACAGGATCCTACGGTAAAAGAGACCCTAGAAAGAAGGAAAAGATGCCTTCAGGTTAGAGGCTAATTCCAGGCTTTTGCCTGCAAGCAGCAAGTCCTACTCTTTACTCTATACTGAGCCTGGTAAGGATGTGGGGCAAACCTTGTGTCGTTGGAGGTGAAGATCACAGTTTCCCATGGTAAGGGCCAATAAATGATGACAAAGCAAAATATAGCTTTAGAGCTAAATGGGAAAGAAGACTTTATTCAAGGTCACTGTAGTAGGAAGAGAGAGAGAAACCAAGCCATGTTCTGAACCCTGCTGACACAAGGGTACCAGAATCTTCCAAAGCTGGAGTGAAGGTACGGACCATCTGTGTTTGCTAATTTGTCAGCCCACAAGGGAACACTAAAATTTATCACATCTTCACGACAAGAGGTAGTTAGAAAATGTATAGGAAGATGCTCACCAATGTTAGGTTCCACCCCAAGATCAGAAAGACTGGATCGTGTGTGCTTTGATTTTATGTTTCCCAGTCCCTTGAGAGAGAAACTCCCAGGTTGTAAAAGTAGCATGAGGCTGGCAGAGAGAGAGAGAGAGAGAGAGAGAGAGAGAGAGAGAGAGAGAGAGAGAGAGAGAACAATGACATATTTTGTAAAGCAATCGATTGTCAAAGACTCAGTGAATGGAGAAGAATTCCTGATATCAGTCTTTCTTAGAGGAACCAGAGTGTACTGGCTGGGTTTGTGTGTCAACTTGACACTGGCTGGAGTTATCACAGAGAAAGGAGCCTCCCTTGAGGAAATGCTTCCAGGAGATCCAGCTGTCAAGTTTTTTCCTCAATTAGTGATCAAGGGTGGGAGGACCCAGCCCATTGTGGGCGGTGCCATCCCTGGGCTGGTGGACCTGGGTTCTATAAGAGAGCAAGCTGAGCAAGCCAGGGGAAGCAAGCCAGTAAGTAACATCCCTCCACAGCCTCTGTATCAGCTCCTGCATCCTGACCTGCTTGAGTTCCAGTCCTGACTTCCTTTGGTGATGAACAGCCATGTGGAAGTGTAAGCTGAATAAGCACTTCCCTCCCCACCTCACTTCTTGGTCATGATGTTTGTGCAGGAATAGAAACCCTGACTAAGACACATAGTGTTATCTTGGTCAGTGTATCTGAACAGTGGTGTGGTTTGTCCTAGGGTAGGTTGGTATGTGCGGTCTATCCCAAGGTAGGTTTGTGTGCGCACCCATGTGCTAATTCCAGTCCTTTGCTTGATTTCACACAAAGGATGTGGATGTTCCCTGTCTTTAGCAGAGAACTAGTGCTTCGAAAACTCTGGGACTCACAGCATTGATGGGAGACTGAAGAACTTGGCTGGGAAACATACGCTGTGTTGTCCTCACCCCTTGGTACTGTGGAGGGATAGTACCAGTGGAGGGTACCAGTTTAGGTTTCTGTGATGGGGTGGTGACACAGTGAATTCCATCAAGCCTGACCATAACTAGTGATAACCACTACCCACTCAACCAAAGGGGCAAACACAGAACAATTAAACATGCAAGAGTGTCAAACCTCTGATGGCCACTGTGTGCTGTCAGGTATGAAGAGTGCTTTGGAAGGTTCCTGCCATTGAATACTCTTTCCTTGCCATCCCTTCTATGGTGCCCTTTGATGACTGACAAACAGCTGGATCTCTATGACTTGTGTTTCTGGCTGGGATTCCTTGGTACACTGGTACAGTGTGGGCGGATTTTTTTGAGTTTTCAGCCATGTTTGGCCAATTTCTCATTAGATCTTTATACAAATTTAGAGAGAGTAGATGGATGGGCCTTTGGGAATCTCTTGGGCTTATCAGTTAGAAATGTAAAATCTGCTCAGGATATTATGGAGTTCCCACCTCGTTCCGTTAAAGGGAACCAAAGTTCTCAGTCTTTAAGCTGTATTCAAGGGGCCCAAACCCCTGCTACTCCTGCTCTGAGTTCCTGGCTTCCCATCTGGAATTTCTTCTGCATGGCTTGCAGGTGCTTTTGGAGAAGACATCTCCAGGCAATGTTTGCAGAGTGCACTGCCCTGGCACATGGTTAACCCCTAGCAGTTATTAAAAGGCAGCCTCAGATTCTGCTTCTTCCCTGCCCTCCAGTTATTTCTCCATAGCAGTTGCAATCCCAGCATTTGCTCCGGAGGAAGGAAGGACACACACAGAAGTCTATTTTTGAATTGGCTTCTGGGAGCTGCAAAGTGCCACATGCTCTGGCTCCAGCTTTCCTTATAGCCCGAGGATCTCCCATGTGACTCATCTGGCCTAAATCAAACAGTGCCGGAAGAGGCCGGATCTTGTGCAGAACAGATTGGAGCGTTATCTGCCAGGCCGATGGGTCACTGACTGAGCCGAGTGGTGCTCCGTAAGTGTGCACCATCTCGAAGAGAGAGGTTTATGAGACAGTCTTTACTGTGTCCTCCTACTAATGCTGCATTAATCACGCTGAAATGTGCAAGTACCCAAGTGTTTTGTGAATAGGTAATTAATTAAAGCGTTATATGCAAGTGTCGTGCAATATGTGAGAAGCTTTTATGGAAATCGTTAACATTTCCATGAAAATTTCTTCGGTCCTATTTATAAATATGTGCCCAAAGATGTGATATCTCTAGTATAAAAATAAACTCGTGTGTGTGTGTGTGTGTGTGTGTGTGTGTGTGTGTGTACATAAAGTTTTTAATGGTGATTTTACTGATGTAAAGCTGATCATAAAGATCATAAAGCTGAAAGTTAATACTAAACATTTTTCCAGTTGTCGTTAACACCATTTATTTTCAGTTTTCAAGAATAACTGGTGTACAAAATTGAGCAAATCAAAAAGTTTTATTGGCAGTAATATTGTGTTTCTTAAACTCTAGTTGCCTTGGTTACTCTTGGAATATTAAAATAATCTGGGCCTCCGGACTGTGAGAGCTAGCTTTTATTTATTTCCGGTCTGTGGTGGTCGGAGTGAAGACTTCATGGGGCAGGCAGAGAGGGAATGCGTGTGCTGTCTAGAAGCAAAGACTGCTGGGAGCAGGTGGCATATTGGCTAATTACTGTGGCCCTGAAAGGGAATGGCGTCCTTAATGCAGAGGCTGCTTCCATCAGGACAAGGGTGTTCTTCCTTGAGGTTTTCTGGAATACAAAGTCACATTCTTCAACAGCTTTCTCATATATATATATATATATGTATATATATATGTATATATATATGTATATATATATGTATATATATATGTATATATATATATATGTGTGTGTGTGTGTGTCTGTCTGTCTGTCTGTCTGTATATATGATGCATGTATATACGAGGGTCTGCTGCACATGTGGAGGCTACAGTTTGATGTCTGGCATACTCTCTACATTACTTTTTATTAAGACAGGGTCTCCTGGAATAGGGTTCACCAATTTTGCAAGACTACCTGGATAGTGAGTTCCAGTGGTGTTCTAGCTATACCAGTGTTCGGATTGTGTGCACTTGCCTCTATGCACAAGTGTTTGTGTGTACCTGCCACTATGCACAAGTGTTTGTGTGCACCTGCCCCTTTGTGCAAGTGCTTGTGTGCATTTAAGGGATCTGAACTCAGCCCCTCCTGTTTGCTTAGCAAGCAGTCTACCCACTGAACCATGTCCTTAGCCGCAACACTTGCTCCAAATCACTATCTCACCAGAAAGTGTGCAGGGAGCCTTCGACTCCAGCATACTTATGCATGTTTCTTTAACATTGCTCTCCAGCTGTAACCCTGTCAAAGAGGTAGCCATCATGGGAGGTGGCCTTGGTGGAAGTAAAACACTTCCGAACAGCCTGGAGTCTCACTTGCCTCCGTGATGTGCTGTCATTGTCCTATGGAGCACTAAGGAGGGCTGCAACCTGGCCCGGGAATCACGATTTCAGGCTGGAAGGGAACCTGAGTTAACCAGCAGGGCTCAACCCATGCCTTTCAGACCAAATTCTACCTGGGAATCTGATGCTGGTTTTAGCATTTTTTTCCCTTTAGTTCTACTTTAGACTGAGACAAACCCCGGATTCCCTGTGCAAATGGCAGTCCTCGATTTAAATAACAGAACAGTAGAAAAGCTGTTCAGTGGTTGTCTTGGTAGAATGACAAGAAATAATAGAATTGCCCAATGGCTTGGAATTACAGATGGTAAAGCGTGTTATTCAGCTGCCTTGAGCCCTCAGCGGGGTGCTTTTAATACCCTACCTGCCTGCTGCTGATCTTCCTAGGACTCGACTTGTTCATCCAGACAGCGTGGAGGGCGGCCCCCAAACCCACCTGTTCTGCTTATTTAGCACATCCATTGATTTGAAATCACTGCCTGTTGTTGAAGACTGGGAGATGGCTATGACGCAGAATTAGAATCTTCTTAGAATGGAACTAAAACTACTTGATTTGCGTTTTCGAGGTGTTTCCACTTGCGTTATTTCGGGATCATCGCATAATAATTCTAAGTGAATAATTGAAGTGTGTAATTGGTTAGCAGCTAATAAATGCAACCCTTCGTGCCGTATCTGACCTGTCAATCACTGATCCTAAATGGCACCTCCAGATGAAGAAGAAATTGTCACCAGCTCATAGGTAAAGACGCCGAGAATCTTGGAAAATTCAGTGTGCCCTTCAGCAGGCACAGTTCCTAAGTTGGTGCTGCGAGGGTTGAACCTGGGTTGCTGCCTCTGGAAGGGGGAGAGGGGGAGCAGCAGACACTTTCAGCGGAGAAGAGCGTCTTGCTAGTTCAGCCTACTTACATTTTCTTCCCCTTGCCTAAAAATAAAGTCATTCCATGTGATCCTTATAGCAAGCACTTCCTGCAGGGGCAGCGAGGCAGCCAAGGAAATTCCTTAAGTTTGCAGATCTCCCCGAAGTTTAAAAATGGTGGGAGAGTTAATTGTTTTTTAAAATGCTAGGATTGGAGAAAAGCTGACGAGGTAAGGAAAACCGTAGGACTCAGATTGATAAAAAGGCCCAGTGGAACTGTCAGAGGGACTCAGAGAAGGAAGACAGGGTGCGGAGAACCATTTAGCTGTGTGCCCGATAGGGGCAGCACGAGGTGGAGATGCCAGTTTAAGTGACTGATCAGCAAGTGACAGCAAAGGACACCTTGATGTAGCACAGGAAGGTGGTGGGGAACTATCCATCTCCAGGGTAGAAAGGATTCATTAAGCGGTTCGTCCTGAAGAACACACACAGGCCTATGAGTTGGTGTTGGAATTATTTTTAAAAATGAAAGATTTAATCTCAGATAAGGCTGGGGAGGGAGGACTTGAAGTACATTCAGATATTGATTTTTATGAAGAAACACCATAATTAGATGGTTTTAGCAGAGACATCAAAATAACAGTTTTAGCAGCAGATAGTACAAGAAGTGATCAGATGTCAACTTAATGAGTAGATGTTACTTTATTATCACGAAACTTTGGAAAGGGTGGAAGCAGGCAACCAATGTCACGGAAATGTCACCTGCATCACCCCCATGAAAAATGGTAATTTCCTAAAGATTGGTGCTCTTTGAAAAATCAATACATAATAGGTTCAAAGTAAAGAAATCATTTAATTCACGGATGATAGTGACTTCTTATTAAGGGAATGTGTGCCTTGAGAGAGAACTGCCCAACCTCACTAGCCTGGAAATCAAGTCGGGAGCCTCCTTCCTCATTTTCTGCTCTGTTTTCAACGTTCACTCTGTCCTCGTCTTTCCTATGCATTGCTAAACCCAGCAATTCAAGGCATAGAGATTTCAAAATAGGTGTGAGAAAAATCTAATATTGAAACTGGGAACTGCCCGGTAGTAGTGACCCTGAGCTGGTCAAGCCATGGTTCTGTTCAGGGAATTCTATTCTGCTCTATTCAGGGACTGAGAGCCCTGTCTTCCCCTGTGAAGCTTGCAGTGCTTCTGAGAGCCAGGCAGGCCTTTTGTTTTAGGAGTAGCACAGGCCTTTTTTGTTAGTTTCTTCTTACTTAGGAGTGAGTTCTCAGTAGTATTTAAAAATAAACTATACTTGGATTTTATGATAAATGTTAGCTATTGCTCTTAAGAAGCAAAGTAAAAATTACTTTGTATTTTAAGTTCCTACTTGTAATCACTTTATAAACATTTAAAACACTTTCTTTAGACAGTTGCTATAAAGTTCAGTCCTTAAGTAGTTCATTTAGTTACATCTTGTCTCCTGTGTGATAGGTCTGATACAGTTAGGCTTGAAAAAGAGAGGAAAGAATAACAAAATAAACCCTCTGCTTCCAGTCTCCTTTTGTTACTGTTAGGCAAACAATGGACAGCACAGACAGAGGGCAACAGTAACAATTATTGTCTGTTTGGTGTGTTTTACCAAGGTGAGAAGCAGTCATTGAAGAACCTGATTTGTTGTTGTTGTTTGTTTGTTTGTTTTTCTCTGTGCTCAGCATTGTATTCAAGACTGCAGAGTTAGCAAGTAATTATGTGGAGCACCATGCACAGGAAGCCTTGTGGTGTGAGTGGGTCATTAACAAAGCATCTATGACGAAGACCAAGGGAAAGCTAGAGCTTGCATTTAGGCAGAGCTGTCTAGAGTGATACAGGAAACATCTCTTTTCACAGACAGAGGGAGTGAGTCCCCTATAGTCCCCCTGTCTTAGTAGCACAGTTGGCAAAGGCTACCTAGCATTGACCTTGTTGCAACCAGGGATTTTGAATGAATCCAAAGACAAAATTATTGACTTATTTACCAGAGGAAACATATTTCATTGTATCTGATTTTCTGAAAGTTTCTACTATGAATTCACATCTCTAAGGAATACGAGAGTCAAAAAAAAAAAAGGCAAACTCATTCTTATCATGAAAATAAAGTTCATTCTATGAAGAGTCTATTGAAGTTCTCAAGCAAATGGAGCCTTCTGTGGGTGGACAAAATGCCTCCCAAGGGCAGATGGGATGACAGTGGATGTTATTGAAGAGGCAGTGCCTCTCCTAAAATAGAGGGCTGTAATAATAATAACAACAGCAATAATAATTATTATTATTATCATCACTATTATATTACCACCACTTGAAATGAGAGCTAGAGCGATGGGCAGAGGAGCCTGAGCAGGAGTTGAAGTACAGGTCACCCTGTACTTTAGGGATCAAAGTAAATCGATCCATGTTAGCACTGCTTCCGGAAGGTTTCAGCAGGTAAGAATAATTCTCTGTCCTTAGAGCCCCAGGGAGAGAGGTTGATGCAGACACTGGCTCACTTTTGTTTTGTCAGTCACTTTATATTGTTTTTAATTAAGATAATGTAATGAAAATTTCTGAGTATGCGTGTCCTAGTTACTTTTTTATTTTTGTAAAGAGACCCGGTGACCAAGGAAACTTTTGGAAGAAAGAGTTTATTGGAGCTTACAGTTTCAGAGAATGAGTCTATGACCCTCAATGCAGGCACGATGGCTGCAGGCCTTCAGGCATGGGGACTTACTCCCTAATATCCATCTTGAGACAACTCTATAGGGAGGAGGGTTAGGCAGGGTCCGGTGGGTAGATACTGGGGATGGTGTTGGCTTTTGATACATCAAAGCCTTCCTCCAGGGTTACACCTCTTCCAACAAGGCCGCACTTTCTTGAAGCATTCTTAGGCCAATGTTATTAAGACTGCCACAATGGCATTGCATGAAAAACATTGTGCGTCAGAACTCCAGCTTAACTTCAGGTGTAATCGCCTCCCTAATTTCAGTGTTTATACTTCCATAGTATTATATACACGTGTCAATGCTTATATTCATCACCCTGACAACCTCAGATAGTCTGCACTGATTCTTAAGAAAGATGAGTTTATCATTCATGTCCTATCTTCTATTCTCCAGATTCCTATATAGATCATCATTTTCGGGTCTTCAGTTGGGGTTTCTAACCTTACTAAAAATTGATTTCATCTTTCCACTTTTAGCTCAATTACTCATATATCATCAGGAGTTAAATATTTAAACTATCCTCTAAGCTGAATTTAACTCTCAAAAGCTGGACAACCAATAAACACGTACACTATTATGATCAAGGTACTACTATTTAGTGTAACATCAACTTTAGCACCGGACTCCTGAGAGGGGTACACACAGAACCGAGTTGCTTCTCAAATGGCAATCAGGAATTCTATAACTCCCCTCCCTCTTCTCTATCCATACCTCCCTGTTTCTCTGTCATCCTCCTCCTCCTATTCCTTCATTCTCTTTCTTCTCCCTCCTTCCTGTCTCTCTCCTGTCTCCTCGTAAAAATTCCGTATTAGTTCACTTGGAATTTAAACCTTGGCTTTTAGATATTAGACATATTTTCTTCGTTTCCTAGAGTTTCTAATAGTTGGCTTAATGCTCGTTGATGCAAAGGCTTTATCTTCTTTTCCACTTCTTCCTGTTAAAAATACAGCTTTATGCAATGGAGTCTATTCTCATCTTGGGAACCTTATTTTTGGGTCTGCACACCTGCTCTCCTGGAATGTTTTTTATGGCTGCTGAGTTAGTTTCTCAGATACTTATATTCTCTTTCTTGGGGGGGGCAATGCTTTGCGTAATTGTTTTAAAAGACACTGGCCTGTCCCTCTCTATTTCTGTCTCTTTATTTTGCCCTTGTATTTAGTGTGAGATTTACATTTAAGGTTTGGGTGGGTAAAAAAAAAAATAAAGTCTTCAACTAATTTTTGGAAGGATCCACGCACCACCCACATCATCCGATGTCGTTTATAGGCCATACGATGGGGTTGGATTCTTTTCATTCTGTAACAGGCTTTTCTCCTCTTTTACATACAGTGAAAGACTATAATTTTGTTCTCATTGTCACAGGATCTGAAGTGTCCCCATCTCCATTCACTTTTGTGACCTATTTTAATCCTTCTTATCTGTTTTTTTTTTCTTTGTTCCTTGGTGCAGTTGGCGAAATTATTTTAATGTCACCTTTTAGCCTTTCTAGTAGGCTAGACGTTCACACTTTAATTTTATATCTCACATTTCTAGTCTTTTAAATGGGCGCAGTGCCCTCTCGGTTCTGAGGATAACTGAGTACTTCCCCTTCCTTTGGACTTAGTTATTTTAATTCCTTCCCAGGGTCTGTGCTTGCTTTGTTTTTTATTTTTTAAATGATTTGGGGGATATTACTCTTTTTCATTTTCATGTGCAGAGTAAGGAAAACCCTTGCTAGGCAGAGGAGGACTGGAGATAGTAGCAAGGATTATTGTATTTGTGGGTGGAGCTTTGATTTAGGCATTGTCACTGTTCCTGGGGACAGGAAGCCCGGGCTTGTACATCTACATTTTGACAAGGGAACGAGAGCAGTCTCATGGACATTTCAGAACAATTACCTTGGCTAAGGAAAGGAGGGCTTCCCTGTGGCACAGCCGCTTTGCTCTGGAGCTTTGACGAACCCTGATAAACTGTCTACACACCAGTTCTCATGCTTCCTTGTGGGGTAAATGTCTTAGTTGTACCTCACTAGGGAAGCGGGGAATGCTCTTGGAGAAGACCTTCTGTAAATCTGCCAGGTTAGCATTCAATAGATCACTATATGAAAATTCTTTATTTGGAGTCACACTTTGGGTTTCCAAGCATCATCACCACCAGACATTCACGATGGCATTGGCCTTGATTCCTTTTTTGGACACCTTTGTAGGTATAGTGTAGACAATGAGGACGTTTGGAACCACCCTAGGGTGGCGGAACATTTCTACTTCATGAGAATGTTCCCGATGAAGTTACCACAAACTTTTTTGCCTTTTATTCAGATTTCTAGACGTTATTGACAAGGTTTTGTTTGTAAAGTGATATTTTTATAAAGCTGAATTGTACTGGTATTTGTCCAAATATTAAAAATAGACTTGTTACATTAAGGTCTTTCACCGGAAGCAGTAAGAAGTTTCATAAAAATGAACTGGGTGTAGACCCTGATATACTTACAGAGGCAATTTATAAATAACTCCTAATAGAAGATTCTCTTATTAAGTCAATCTTTGATTTTCTTATGTGCTTGTGCATGTGTTTGTGTGTGTTTGTGTGTGTGTGTGTGTGTGTGTGTGTGTGTGTGTGTATACATCTGTGTGTGGGGGGTATTTGCAGAGGCCAAAGAGGGCATCAGATCCCTTGGAGTTGGGATAAGAGGCAGTTGTGAGAAGAGTGACAGGAAATGAACTTGGTTTTTGAGAAGAACAGCAAGTATTCTTAATCATGGAGAGCTGTCTTTCCAGCTCCCGAGTAGAGATTTGCATAGATTGACAAATGAGAAACAAACTAGACTGAACAAACAAACAAACACAAAGGTAAAAATGACTACATTAAAAATGGGTTGGTGGGAGGAGTTGAGTGTGAGTGTGTCCTGGGCAGAGGACGTCATGAAAGAAGCCGAGAGTGTGCGTTTACCAGAGCAAATTGTGTTAGTCCCGACAGTGTGATGAGACACTTCTGAAGGTTATTATTATTATGTGCTTATGAAAACAGCAGCAAACTCGCCAATCAGTGACCAAATTCCCCAACCTCGCCATTATCCCAAATAGTGCCAACATTTCTACTTTGCATTGAAGGTTCTTGTGGTGCCATTTTGCCTCTTCTGGTCCATTTTCATTTTTTTTCTAGTCATTTACACACATTTCATATTCGAAACCCACAGGTTCTGTGCTTAGTGTTGGCTGTACACTGTGGGGACCTAGAAGGTACGGCTCCTACATCCACGGTATGAAGAATACTTTCTATGTGCTTGTTCTTTGGTTTTTCCTTTTTTTGTTTTGTTTGTTTGATGGGACACAGGCTGTCCTTGGTTCAGGGTACCAGACTCTAGAATGCCACACTATTACAGACCTGAGCTACTACTTGCTACAGTGTGTTAAGAATAGTGTATAAAAAGAGAAAACAAAGTTACAAGAGGCTGAGGATTTAGCTCAGTGAGCACAGTGCCCTCAGTTTGGGCTTCAGTGTACACACGTGGCACACAGGCACCATGTTTGTTTGCTGATGTCATTCACAGCTTCTCCTCCTTGGACCAATGTGTGGGAATGACTATAGAGTCAGACTCCCATAACATAGTCACTATTACTTTGAATCTCCACATTAATACTCAACAGCGTCTGTGGGACCGTGAAAGGTACCATGGTTCCTGGTTGAGGAGGTTTGAAACCCAGGTGACCCTGAAGGGACAATAGGCATTTCGCCTGACTCCCAGGAAACCAGGCTCCGTCACTAGCTGCAGCCCCCTATAGATTTGTGACCATCAGTCACGTAAAGACAAAGCCCAAGCCCCTCCACAGGTAGAGGATGTGACCATGGGTCACATAGGCTCAAGACAGATCTTCATTATAATGAGGTACCTAAAGGCCTGGAGGCTTAGCCAATCACCTTTTTGTCCTAGACACTCCTCCCTGAAAAAGGTATTTAATCTCAGGCCCACCCTGAGAAGTGGGTTATGGTTTTACTCATCTACTTTCTTCTATGACAATAAATGCCTTAAAACCATGGGGAGCCACAGAGAAGGCCTTCACCTACAGAGTCGTAGTCTAGTCTCCCATAGAAGGCCTCCCTGTACTCCCAGTGGCAGCCACCAAGTCTGCAGCCTGCCACCACCAAACCAAGGACTCTTCCTGTGGGACCAGCCAAAGCTCCCCATTTTTCCCCTTGGTCCCAGGCTAGATCCACTCCCGCAGGACCCCACTCTGTTCTCAGCTCTTCCGTGGCATCCCAGGGGAGCCTGGATGCCCAAGAGCTTGGGAACCTGACAGCCCAGCCTTCTTGCAAGCCTGGGGACTACTGAGCCAACTCTAGCTGTGTTCTGTGATCAGACTGTGCTTCCCTACCCCAGGAGTGGTGTCCTGGGGCTTCCCACAGCCCTGTGGGGGAATAGGGTAAGCCCACATCCTGCCTCCCAGAGTGGCCCAAGCCCTGTAGTGGAGCAGATGAGGGGCCCCACAATAACCCTACAACTGGTGCCAGTTATTAATCCTACGAGTGTTTTCACTTGAATTAGAGTTGTGTCTGTCCCTTGCATTAGATTATTGAATTTGGATCATGTGTTATGTTTTACTTTCCTACCTTCCCAATGTTTGTTTATATGTTATATATTATGTATTTCCTGGCTTTTAACGTTTTTTTTAAACTTTCTGAATACACAGATAAGCAAACATAACAACATTCATTTTTTTGAAGATGACTAGAGCCTTTATTTTCAGTGTGTGTGTATTTGTGTGTTTGTGTGTACTGTGTTTGCAAAGTACACATGTGGAGGTTCTAACTTTTATTACTATTATTATTATTATTATTATTATTTTGATAAAGGGTCTTCCATTGAACCTATAACTTACAATTTTGGATAGATTAGCTAGTCAGGAAGGCCCCATGATTCACCTGTCCTTGTGCTGCCCCAATGCTGGGTTATTGCTGTGTACGCCAACTTGGGATTTTCTGAGGATGCCTGGGATCCAAATTCAGCTTCTTGTGCTTGTGCAGGAAGCATGTTACCCACTGAGCGGTCTCCTTCTGTCTCTTGATGTCTTACTTCGTATTTTTCACCTTTCCCTGTGAGGATAGTGCAAACTATGCGTGCCTCTTCTCCAATCCTGAGAATTACCAGAAGTCTTCTGTCTTGATTACCAAAGTTTTGCCGTTTGTGCATTTGAAAAATTAATAGATTCATTCATTAAACGTTATGGATTCCTGCTAGAAAGACAGCACAAGAAACAAGAGAGGGCAAATGAATATTTATTAAAAACATTGGCTGTTCTTAATGATATCAAGAGTATCCCGAAAACAAGATGGTTTTATAGTGAATGTCTGACATGAAAACAATAAGAATGATTAAGCACCTGTCCATGATTGGCTCCAAGCCGAGTCCCGCATACGGAATATCTTAGTCATCACAGCAGTTATGTGAGACAAGTTCCTTCAGCATCTATTTTCCAGCTGAGGCTTTCTTATTTTATAGCTGTAGATTGGTGAGTCCAAGATTTGGGCCAAGGACAGTTGTGTAAAGTGATGCACCTTTCCCCCCTCCCCACCATAGAGATATTTTGTGAAGAGGGATAGGGAGACTATGGAGGTGCAAGGTCAGGTGTGGAGGTGCAGTGAAGCATTGTAGCAAACAGTATCCACCTTAAAGTAACAATGCCAGCGTTCTGTTTTTCTGTGCACTTGTTGTTGAGTCAGGACTGGCCGGCTGAATTTGGGCTGTTAACTGTTACTCTGCGTGTAGTAGAGAAATGCTTCGTTACCTCATCCCTTAAATTACTCAACATAATTGAATGTGACACTTTCACTTTCTGTAATATTTGGTCCTAGATTAGAAAGACGGTTCCTACTCAGAATTCACGGTGTATTCTAGAACTTTTAAAAACCCCACAGCTGTGGGAAACTTTGGAGGTGTATTTCCACACCAAAAGGAGCAGTTGGGCTTTGAACGTGTGCTCATTTAAATATTTCCTACCGCAGGTTGTTTCCGTTGTCATGTTTCAGCTGTTGAGTCATGCTCCTAAAATGTCAAGCACAATTATCAGACTTAGCAATGACTGGAAAAAAAACTTTCTACAGATTTTCCCTAAGCAAGAAAGATTTTTTTTCTGCCTCATTTGAGCTCAATAGCCAGCAGCTTTTGGGGTGCTCTAGCTTTCCTCTGCCTCTACCAAGCCAGGTGCTGGTAGAGTTGCCAATCCTAGGAAGGCAATATTGTATCCAAGGCAATATTGTATCCATGTTAGAACTCTTTGGCCATGTTGCATGCTTCTAAAACTATTCAGCCCTAACTCTTCTTGATGGTTCCTCAGCTTTAGAATGGCTAGAGCTGGCCAGAACCTCAACCCTATTGAAACTATTTTTCTAGACTAAAAAGAACCCTGATCTATAACCCATGCCTCTGCCTGGTTTGTTTCAGCGTATTTTATTTTTGAACTGCAGGCTATTATAGGATTTTTACTTGATGATTTGATAATTTTTTTTAAAGGTGGTTATCTTTACTGAGTAATGACTTGTAGGCTGCGATTCCCAGTTGTTAAAGCACATTCCCCTATTCTATCTTGCCTGATGTGCTCCATGAGCCAAAAGAAATGTTATTAGATGAGGAACTACTGTCTGGAGAAGTGTGGGGGTGTCTGATAACTCAGGTGACTGCAAAGGTGTCAGAGCCTCAGCCCAGAGCTCCAGGCTATCTCTCATCCTGAGACACAGATGAGCTCTTCCTAGGGGCTCATCCCTTCTGAGACTGTGTATTTTCAATCCCCAACTTCTTCTGAAATAATGTTGGACACCGCAATTCATTTTGACTTCCGGGGCACTCATTTCAGCAGTTGCTAAGAGTATTCTGGGCCATAAAGGCAATGTCTTAATGATTTAAGACAAGAATCCTTTATTCCTAAAATAACTCTGCTCACTAATGTGATCAACGGGCTCAATTTCAGTTTGACAGAGGTTTCAAAATAGAACTTCACGAGGGAAAACTGTAATTAGACATTCACTGGTAATATTCTGTTTGTGAAGCAGAATGTTAATGAAGAGAAGTATTGATTTTATTTTAGCTTCATTACCACCACATTTGATGTTATACCTGCCTCAGGTGACAGCACAGATTGTAAAAGTCTCTTCTTACTTTCCTCTCTCCTTTAGTTCCTGTTGTGAATAGAGACAGTTTGGCTGGGGAGATGATTCCTTGGGTAAAGTGCTTGCCACAGAAGCATGAGGACCAACACTCAATCCCTAGGACCCATGTGAAAAATCCAGGCATGGTGGCATGCACCTTGTATCTTATGGCTGTGAAAGTCGAGACAGAGGTTCACTGGAGCTCAGTGGCTGGCCAGGGTAGCCAAGTCTGTGAGCTCCGGGTTCAGCAGGAGACCCTGTCTTAAAAAAATATGGGGGCTGGGGATTTAGCTCAGTGGTAGAGCGCTTACCTAGGAAGCGCAAGGCCCTGGGTTCGGTCCCCAGCTCCGGAAAAAAAGAACCAAAAAAAAAAAAAAAAAATATGGTGATGTGTGAGACAGGAAGACACCCAGTGTTGGCATCTGGTTCCTCACGTGCACACGTTTGCTTTACGCAAACACAGACGGAAACATAGAAGACTTAGATGTGTTTGTGATCTGCAACAGACATGATATCAAATATCATCTACCACGTTCGAGGACCAAAATAAGATCCTTAGCAACATTCTCCAGGCGCTTAGTGGAGAAGCGATGTCATCATCTCAATTTGATTCCGAAGGCGCTCTGATGAACCAGGGGTGTCTGGGTAGTTACAAATCAGGGCACACAGATTAGGAGAAGCATTGGCAGCCCACGCTCCCACTCCTAAATTATTTTATTCCCTCTTAAAGGCTTCTGCGACTTTTTTTCCTTAAGCCAAACATTCAGGAATTAAGGATTTCTACTCTGTGGAAGACAGCTGTTGTCAGTAGACCCCTCCTGGCTGCATTAAAGAAGCAGAGGGAAGGGCCTGGGTACTGACTCTTGATGGCCCTAGCAATGAGCACGGAACACAGCCCTGCTCTTTTTCTGTTACCAAATGTTGTGGATAATAACAATCATTTTGATAACCTTCATTTTCTTGAAAAATGATTGAATAGAAAACGGAAGCCTGGAAATTATAGATGGCTCCGCTTGAGCCTGGGGACCTGGCTTATATAAGCTGATGTTTCTTCCACCATTGCTGTTGTCTGACGGAGCTTCACATTCAGTGAGAGACACTGACCTGAGGTGTGTTGGTGTTTATGAGGCTCCCACCTCTATGCCAGTGACCTGAGAGACTTGAGTTATTCTGTGGATGGTTTTTACTTTGCTCCATGAGTCTTAGAAGAAATTGCTTTGAGTATACAGGTGTGCTTTACAGATCCCTTTCCGCTCCTAATAGTACGGCTGTGCTAGCCCGGCACATCTGCTTTCTGAGCCCAGTCAGACTTTACCTTGGGCTCCATTCCTTTTCCCATGGACACATCATAAAAATCTTTCCTTCTGAAGACAATAATGACGCATCAACACAGGTGAATTTTGAGTATATTATGCTGAGCAAAATAAGCCAGTCATGTAAAAGATAAATGTTACATGATTTCACTTACAGATGTACTTTATTTTAAAAACTAATTAATTAATTCTTACATATATCCCAAACACTCCCCCCATCCCCCCACTCACAGAGTCTATCCTTCCACCCCCTTTTCCTCTGAGTGGGTATACTTTGAGTGATCAGTTTTATGAAGACAGGGCTGACAGGATAGCTCTGACAGGGCACACTCACCTTGTGTGTATAAGTTGTCGTGATCATTCCTTAGAAGAAAAGGAAATTATTCATTTAAGTTTTGGGCTGGGGAGATGGCTCAGTGGGTAAAAGGGCTGACAACCTGAGTTTGGACTCCCCAGAACCCATATAAAGTAGTAGCTTAACACCTGTAATTCTCTATAAGAGACTGAGGCAGGAGGATCCCCAGCTACCTTGGCCACACAGTGGCCAAGGTAGACTGCTTCAAACAGTGTAGAAAAATGTAGACTGAAATCTGTAGGTTGTCCTCTAGACTCTACATTGTTGCATAGGCATGTGTATACACACATGTGTATGCACACACACATGCACAGGCACATGCACATACACACACATGTGTATGCACACACATGAGTATACACACACACACACACACACACACACACACACACACACACACACACTTCAAGGAGATTGGTGGTTGCCAGGGATGGATAGGAGGAAGAGAAGGGGGAGTTGTTCTTTAACGTACTTTTGTACATTAAGTTCTGGAAATGGGTGGCAGTGAAGCCTGCAGGCATTTGAATATGTCCAAACCTGGTTAAAATGGAAACTTCGAAGCTAAGGAGATGATTCAAGTGCTGAGAACCACGCATTTGGATCCCCAGCACCTTGTAAGTAAATCTCAGGAGAACATAGAGGCTCACCACTATTTCCAATATAGTCTATACTATATCTATATTCACCACTATTTCCAATGTGGGAAGGCAGAGACCACAGAAGCAAGCTGGCCAGGGAGAGCGAATATACTGGCCAGCTTTGGTTTGATTGGGAAACTCTGCCTCCCTGGATGAGGTGTAGCATGATCAAGGATAATCGCTCACATCCATCGCTGTAAACTCATGAGCATATATATGTGGGAATATGCACCGTACCCAATGTGCATCTCACACGTGGGAACAGGCATACATACATGAACACTATAGGTAGATTTATGTTGTCTGTGCTCTACTACATTCAGAAATGATTGGACAGTCTCTGAAGATGTTTACATTTCCTGTTTCCTCTCCAGACAGTGCCCTCTTCTCTAGATATTAACTATAAAACTCACTGGAGCACTGACAGGCACTTCGTGCTCCCACACCAGATATCTGAATCTGTGAGTTTTAGGGATCCTCCCCTGGATACATTTCTACTGTTCTCCCCATCCTTGCCTCTGTGTCCCAGAGTCAGGATGTCATCTTCTTTACTCTGAACTCTGTGGACCACTGGGAAGACCTTTTGTCCACTCTACAACCAACCTTCCCCAGCCTTTCTTCTTCATTTTCTGATTGCCTGACACAGCTGTCCTCACTGGCCCCCTGGGCGACCCTTCTCATCTTCAGGGGTCTTCTTCAAAAGAGTGTGTCTTGAGAGGGCCTCTTTAACTATTGTTTGCATTTGTAGGATCTTTGAAGTTTCAAAAGTAGCATGTAATATTTATATACATGTTAGTTCCATATATATATATATATATATATATATGGAACTGCTCTTTTTCTGCTACCAAACGTTGTGGATAATAACAATCATTTTGATAACCTTCATTTTCTTGAAAAATGATTGACTAGAAAACAGAAGCCTGGAAGTTATAGATGGCTCCACTTGAGTACATATACTTATATTATAGTATATGTACACTCAAATCAGGGTATTCACCATCCACACCACTTCAACATTTATCATTTCTACATGCTAAGACTCTTTGTTCTGAAGTACATTAATGTCGTGGTTGACTACAGTCATCTCTTTGTGCGAATCCTCAACCTCAGTACCCACCAACCAATGAGTGGCTAAATAATGTGTTCTATGTACACGGTAAAATATGGATCAGCCAGAACAATGGAACTCTCCCGTCTGTGGCAGTGTGGATGGATAGTACTGGAGGCTTTCATGTTAAGTGAAATAAGCCAGGCACCAGAAGAGAAGATACATTTTCCCTCAAGTGTAAAAGCTAAGAGGGCTGAGCTCCAATATGAGGTTAAATAATGCCTGTTTTCTCTCTCCTCACTTTCATTTATCCTGGTTCTCTCTCTCTCTCTCTCTCTCTCTCTCTCTCTCTCTCTCTCTCTCTCCATATATATATATATATACACATATATGTATATATACACACATATACATATATATGTATATATTATGACATGCTACCCATTTTATTGGGTTATTGTAGAGGAATTTTATCCAGCAACATGGTTGCTCTGATCCCATCCAATGACCTTCTCGAGT
Organism: Rattus rattus; assembly: GCF_011064425.1. Classification (NCBI taxonomy): domain Eukaryota; kingdom Metazoa; phylum Chordata; class Mammalia; order Rodentia; family Muridae; genus Rattus; species Rattus rattus. The sequence goes on along the minus strand of NC_046165.1, from coordinate 6,639,905 downwards.
CTCTGTAATCCGGCTGGAATGCACCCGTGCCATACACCTTTAATCCTACTGGCTGGAGTATGAACCTACCCTCAGTAGACACCTTTAATCCTAAACAGTGACTTTTAATTGAGGGGCAGAGAAAGTGAAAAAGATTTGATAGAATGAGTCAAAGATAGGATGTGCTCAACTCGCAGGAGTAAAGCTGTTGTAGAGCAGTGCAGGAAAGTCATTTCAGCCAGTTCAGTGCAGTGACGCTGAGGTTAGGAATCAGTCAGCTGGGAATCAGTTCAGTGAGTGCACTGTAGTGGAGCTAAGCTTGTTCTTGAGCTCATGCGCTTCAGTGCAGGTCAGCAGAGGCAGTTGAAGCCAGAGAATAAGGAGCCTGAAGATTAGAACAAATTGCCAGAATTCATTTGTAGCCAAGCAGAGCAATTCAATGAGAAGCTGAGAGAAGTCAGAATGAATCAGTCAGGTTGGAGAGAAATTTGAGCTAGAACAGCTGAGTTGAACCAGCCAGCCAGAACTCAGAAAGAACTACAAAAAGTGAGCTTGTTCAGCAGTAAACTTCCTAGATTACAATTACATCTGGCAAATAAAAGTTACTTTCACAGGTTATATCCATTCATAAGGACTTTATCATATAATGATTTAATGCACTTTGAACATCTTCCCATGTGCCTCCAAAACTTTCTCACCCCTCACTCCTCTTAGTATCCTTTGTTCATCTAGACAGTTTTGCTCCTACGTTCATGTGGCATGTACATAGCCATTGCACACTGTGTATTCATTTATACAACCATTACATTTTGTGTGGTCATTTACATAAGATTACATACTGTGTGGTCATTTATATAGCCATTGTATATATTGTACGGTCACTTACATAATCATTGCCCTTTTTTGCTTTTTAAATTACTCTCCCTTCTTCAGGAGAATACCAGCTCCATGAGGGCTGGGATCTCATTTTTTAAAAAATTTTTTTATTGATTATTTTATTTATTGACATTGTATATGTTGTCCATAAATCCTGAGTCCTGGCACAGAGCAGAGATTATGGGGGGATTCAGTAGACAAATGACATAAGCTATGATTTGTTCTACTTTCTTTATTTTCACACTTCTAAATAGTTTCTTTCAATCTATCACAAACTCATTTTGACAGTGTGGACCCGCATGTCTGAGGACACCATGGACTATGTGTGAATGGAGATGGTATTTTCACTATGGTGTCTGAATAACTAATAATAAACACGAGGAACTGTGCTTTAAAAGACACAGCCTAAGGTCAGCTGGTCTTCACCACAGAAGGCTGATTTGTCTGTTGTCCAAAGTCTTTCCTGGGAATTGGGATGACTGTACTGAATCCAATCATTTCTGTGATGTCGTAAAGGACTGTGATGTAAAGGACCGATGTGTGTACTGTGTTTTCTTACTCATGCCTCTTATCAACTGGATCTAAGTTTCACAGAAGGAGAGTCTTATCTCTAGCTTCTAGTGATGAAGGGCCATTGTGGGCTCAGAGACCCAACTGTTGTGTGTTGACTACTTTGACTTTTGTATAATTCAGCTTCCTCACAGATCAGGGACAGAAAATGTTTTCAATATTCCAAATGTTAGAAAAGCAAACTCTGTATCGTTATAAATTTTAGCCATGGCATGTTTTAGCTGCGTGTGTGTGTGTGTGTGTGTGTGTGTGTGTGTGTGTGTTTGTGTGTGCGTGCATGTGTGCATGCATGAGTATGTTACTTTCTTTCCATATTGGTATATCATGTATCTGGGTAGATAAAAACCACAAACACATACATCACATACATTGCACATCATATATTGGGAGGTAGTTGTTCAATACAAGATTATATGTCTATTATTAGGGGATGGAGGAAATGAAGGTGCCTGAAGTGATCTAGCTTTCTGAATTTAAATTTGTCTTTTTCTTCTGCTTACCTCCGGTGAACATGCTGTTTTGGTCATGGGAGAGTATTTATCATGTATTTATTCTCATGTACAGAGTCCATCTGCTCTCCTCAAATTGAGTGGATGTGCTAAAAATGTACAAACTAGTTCTAAGTAAAGTTATATATCATATGCATGTGCTAATGCCTGTGTAGAAACATGTATGAGTATATACCAGTAAATGTATGTTTGATGGATACACATTTATTCATAGGTAGATTAATAAATATAGTATGTACCCATGTGTGTAGATATGAATATGTGTGTGTGCATGTACAAATGTGTGTTTGCATATGTGTGAGGATGTGAGTGTGTGTATATGACATGTGCATGTGTGTGTGTATGTGTGAGCATATGCATGTGCATGTGTATGTGTGAGCATGTGCTTGTACATGTGCATGTGCTGTGTGTGCATGTACGTGTGTGTATATAGTTTTACTTTTTCACAGCGGTGGGTGAGTGAGCGAGCCCCTTCCCTGCAGTCGTCACCATCTTTCATGACAAATGAAAACAGACTGAGAAAATGGAAGGGGGCAGGGAAGAGTCTCAGATACACAAGTTTCTTCAACCCCAGCTCATGCTCTGGGAGGGTGGGCTCTTGGGATTTCATTAGAACTCCTCTCCTCTCCTCTGCTGCAAGAATTCTGGCGGAGGCTGCACTTATGACTGAAGGAGCCCTGATCCTGCTTCGGCTGCACTTTCTCCTCCCAGGCTGCACGGCACAGCAAGCTTACACTGGATTCTGCATCGTTATGCTCCCGGTGTCTGTTCTGTAGCTGGCCTTGAAATCTTGATGTGATTCAAAACTGGATGTCTTTCCACGAAGGAGTCTTTAGTTGTGTGGGCATAAAGCACCCAAGGACCTAAAAATGTGTCTAAAAAATACCTCTACCTACAAAGATACCTGAAAATGCAGGTAAATTGCATACATCCGGTGACTCCCTGGGCAAGTGTGTAAAACACTTCTCAGAGGGAAACTGCCGTCCTCAGCCCCCTGCTTTTGATTATTCCTTCCAATATCTTTCTCTAATCAGACTTTCCTAATCTATAAGCCTCTTTTCCTCTCTCCTCAGTCTATGTGTGATTGCTCATAACTCACGGGGCAAATCTTCTTCACCTTTATTTCACGGGCCCACGGAACATTTCTTTATGTTACTATCTTTTGCGTCCCACGTTGATGGCTCCATGATGCTGTTAGGCACATTGGGCCAGGTGGTGATGGGAGACACCACGGTACGATTAATTGTTTCTGTGGCATAAATTTCTGCAAGAACTGCTTCTAGTGCCAGCTGCCCTAGCTGTGGATCAGACCTGATTTACTGAGGGTGCAGCATCTCGTCTCCACATCTCTCCAATCCCCACACTTCTATGGAGGTACGCTGGCCTGGAGCATGGGGTGGACGCTGTTCTTCAGCAGCCGTTTGCACACCATAGTCTACTCTCGCAGTCGTTGCCTATAGAAAACTTTCCGGCCGTCTTTCGTACTTGCTTGAATTCTGTTCGCCAGTACCAGCTTTCACGTTACATGTCTCACCATGCACCTGCCCAGAAGTCAATGTCCTGTTGATAATACTACTTCCCAGGACATCGGATGACAAACACTACACATAATTATAATCTCCGAATTCCTAAGTGCCGGGCACACATCTTTCTTTCTAATTTATAGTCTGAGAAAAAAAAGTACAAAACAACAAATTTTTCAGTCTTCCGAAGACTTCCCGGGTAGTAGGGAATTTAGGTTACCTTAAGTCTAAAGCTTGAGTTTCCCATGATATGATCGCAGTGCCCTGTGTCTTCACATTGGATTATGTGGGAGGTTCTGGCCTGTGACTGGCAGGTGTATGAATCTTGACGAAGCACAGCTCAGTGACTCCATGACCAGTTCCAAGAGTCTGAATGCATTACTGTGATAAGCCTGCCCCTTTGGACAAGCTGTAGTTTTGTTGAGGAATTGCCCTCTGGCTGGTGGCTTGCTGCTCTGAACTCGCTCCATTCCGCTAAAGGGTCAGCTTTTCGAAGTTGCCACTTGTCAATTCTTTTTCCCCTGGTGACTAGAGAACTTATAACCCAAGTAGCTGAATTCAGTGCTAATTTATTTCTCTCCATTGATAACAAATGACCAAAAACAAGCCTTATTCACCAAGCATTCTTTTATTCTGTCAGTTTTTTTCTGGTGTCCTAAATTTGCATTTGTTAAGTGATACTGGTTGAACACACTGATGCTTACAGTTTATAGTTAAGGATATAGGTACATAACTATTTTCTGGTGTATTTCCTCTTCTTTCAAAAGCACTGGGTTATGGCAGTAGTAAGGGGAGGAGACTTGTAATTTGAGTGTCCAACTAGGGTGATCTCTTAGAGACCATCACTTATCCACTATATAATATTCTGACTTAATATTCAATATTAATATTCAATAGCCTAATGAGCCTTGGAGAATGTGACATAAAACATAGAGGTATGGGATATAATATAGTAGGTATAATTTTATAGTAGTCAAGGTAACATTGAATATTGGTCTTTGCTATAATTTATATTTAATGTCTTTGTTTCAAAATCAGAGTAGACTTTTTGGGAAATTAAGTAAAGCATCATTGATTAAGTTTCTTAATATTCCCAAGCCTTTTTATCAGTAAGTTAGAGATGATACATATATATATGTATATATATATATATATATACATATGTGTGTGTGTGTGTGTGTGTACACATATGTATGTATATATTTCCTCATTTAGGAATTGTTATGCTCTGCAGGATATTTTATATACATGTATATTGAGTTGGATGGTAACTGCCTTGTTATTTCTCAAAATGTCATTCCTCTTCCATTATTAGCTGTGAGTCATAGAAAAGTAATTTTTTCATTTTTATTATTATAATAACGAATACATGCTTGTCATTGTTTTGGGATGACAGCACTTAGGGTATCTAGGATGTCCATAATTGGTAGAGTTGCTTAACAACCTGAGTATGCATGGCTAGGTTACTTCCATGCTAATTAAAACCTTTCTCTTAATATACTGTCTCATATTTCATTTAATTTCTGATTTCCACATTAAGACTGAATTTTCACAGCAAAGGGACATAACACTAGCCAGCAATGACAAACTTTTAAATCCACATATTTATACTGTCTTTTTTGAGGCAGTAATCTTAATTAAGCAAGAGTAGAGAATACATTGCAGTTCACTTTTCTTCATGTACTGTTTTCTAGACATAAAGTTGCATGGCTTTAATATATAGAATTGTAAAATAAATGAAAATTGATCATTTTATGGTCATCAGCATAATTTTAATGTTCCTTTATGTTTAAATGGAAGCACTTAAAATAGGCGTGAGTGGAGGTCAAACATAAAATGGCTCTATTTGGGCCATCGGAGCTCTATCAGGGTTCAGAGCAGTGGATTGAAATGGGACGCTATTTAATAATGAAAATCAGTTTGTGAAACTCTCACTCACTAATTTTCTATTGGGCACATTCCGCCAGGGAAAATAAAGGCTACAGGACGGTCTCTTACAGGGGTTGTGGAGAGAGGCTGGCCGTACGGTCTGTACACCTTTGCTCCCATCTCAGAGTTCTCAGTGTCTTCTGGGAGTCTGAGAGTCAATGGACACTTCCACAATACATTTCACAGTGTTACATTCCAGCAACTTATTCCAGGAAGTATGTGCTACTTACTCTCTGATCGGCTAGGAGGTATGTGTTACTTACTCTCTGATTGGCTAGGAAGTATGTGTTACTTACTCTCTGATTGGCTAGGAAGTATGTGTTACTTACTCTCTGATTGGCTAGGAAGTATGTGTTACTTACTCTCTGATTGGCTAGGAGGTATGTGTTACTTACTCTCTGATTGGCTAGGAAGTATGTGTTACTTACTCTCTGATTGGCTACTGGATGACTATGGGTCTCGTCTATCTGTGGACATTTTAGAATCCAAAACTGACTCATTGTGGACCAAGAAGCACAGCATCAGTTTTGCCATCACAATTAAAGCCAAGAACAGGCCTTTCATGACATGCACCACATCCGTTCACAGGCTATTGGTTGACAGAAATCATGTGGCCAATTTCAGGCTTAAAGTGGGGTAAGAACAGTAGCAAAAAGTAACAGAAAGTGAATAGTGATGTACTCTGAGGATTCCTGAATTTAACCCCACAAAAGGGAAGAAATGACATAATAAAATTCCATAGTATGGCCTCCCTAGATTCATGTATTTAATTAAATGCTTGGTCCTTAGGGAGTGGCACTATTAGGAGATATGACCTTGTTGGAGGAAGCGTGTCACTGTTGGGTGAGTTCGAGGTCTCCTATGCTCAAGCTAGACCCAGTGTGGCACACAGTGCCCTTTTGCTGCTTGCAGATGAAGATGGAGAACTCTCGGCTCCTTCTCCAGCACCCTGTCTGTCTGCACGCTGTCATGCTTCCAGCCATGATGATAACAGACTGAACTCCTGAAACTGTAAACCAGCCCCAATGAAATACTTTCCTTTGTAAGAATTGTCTTGGTCAGAGTGACTCTTCACAGCAGTAAAACCCTAAGTAAGACACTCCTATAGTTTGTAGTTATTGGACCAGTTAGTACACTCTAAGTGTTTAAGATATAAATGTTTCAAAGTTGATATCCAAATGGAAGTTACATAGTATTTCACAGGACTGGATATGTTTGCAAGTAACTGTCATGTATCCATCTGGTCCTCTCTTAAGTGTCTTTGGTGTCTACATTGTTCTAGTTTCTAGAAGCAATACCTTTTCCTGTACTCTAACAGGGCCTTCTGTCTCACTCTAGGCTTCAGAGGCTATCAGTGTGGTGATGAAATCCATTCTCAAACACAGGCTCATATTAACTGACTTCTGCGTGGATATCTGTAACTCTTTTGTGGTATGGAGCAGCAAAATTGAACTGTCTGTGCCTCCAAAACCTACCTATCATCAACAAAACATGTTTTAACAGAAGGAGGCCACTACAGAGAACATCAATTCGTAAAAAGATGCAGAGAAGAGGTGATCGGGGGGTAGGCAGCCCCAGCAGATACATCTAAAACACAGTTCCTGCATCTAAGGATCAGGGAGAGGCATGGGAGTGTGGGCAGAAAGATTGTAAGCTGCTATGAGAAATAACAAGAAGGCTGTACTCACGATACATTGACAGATGGCTGCCTAAACAGGACCTGGATGAGAATGACAGCAACAGACAATATAGGAAGGGGAAATCTTATTGGGTTCAACTTGTAGTCAAAGAACTACAGGCAGTGAAGGAATACAAAGAAAGGGAGAAATAGTCCTTCCCCAGGATGAACCCCTACCTGGTTATCCAATTCCCAGTGGTCAGCCCCAAATCATACATTTATAATCATGTTTATATATTGAACAGGCACACACACACACACTCACACACTCACACACACTCACACTCACACGGAGTGAGGGAGCAAGAAGGGCCATGGTTGGGGTTGGAGGGAGAAAAGGGATGGGGAGAAATAGGGTAATATTTTAATTTAGACATTTATTTTACATGAAGTTAAAAAAATTCTCTCACTGTGCCTGTGTGTTCATTACTTATTGACATACTCCAGTATTTATTGATTAATTTATGATTCAATAAATATTGATGGAGTATTTATATGCTAGGTTCAGCTTGAGGTGTTAGCGATTCTGCAATGAAAAAAACAAGTTGTTTGACCAAGCTTGTACTACAGGGATGGGTGACAGCAGGAAGCAGGTATTAGGCAGAAAAGAAGCAAAAGCAGATAGAAGCCCACAAAATGACAATAACACAACTGTAGGGTGGCTAGGAAAGGCCACTTAAGGAGGTGATGTTGAGGAGGTACCTGAATGACAAGAAGGAGCCAGTTACATAAAGATCTGGGGACTCTCTTGCTACAGAAAGCTGCTTCTGAGACATATGACATATGAAGGTGGGGGGCAAGCTTATGGTGTTGTGGAATACTGAGAAGGCCATCTGCTTGGTGGTATGAAGCTAGCTAGGGTAGGAGGCAGCCAGCGCCCAGACAGTGTGGCTTTAAAGAGTGTAGTAAATGCAGGACCAGGAGATGAGGGCATAGGAATGTGGCTCTGCCTCTGGAGCCTGTTTCTAAGGTTCTTCTCTGCAGTGGATTCTGTGATTTCCGCCTGTTTTCCAAGCTTCTCCTACATCCAGGTGCTGCTGCCCTCATCTACGTTGTCACCTCAGAAACTTCATACACCTCACGGCCAACTCCTCACCAGTCCGCCTGGCCTGCTCTGGTGTGGTTTTCTCACAAAGTCCCAAGCACTCTGACACGTATCTGCATTCCATCTCTGTTCAGAACCAGCTTCTGGGTGGTCTTTGGCTTCCACCTCCCTGGTAAAACAATGTATCTAAAATGCCTACCTCTTTCAACTACTTCCATGAACTCAAGGGCTCTGTGCTGTGGCTCTCCCATGCTTCCTATCTGTGGGTCTGTGAGCCTGGAATGATCCCTCTCACTTCAGAGACTAGCTTGCTCGGCCTTTGTACATTGTCTCCTTCTTCCTACACCCCCACCTGGATAACTTCATTAACTCCCAAGTCCTAGCAAACGTACTCTTCTTCTTCCCTAACAACTTGGTCTAGGTTAGTCTATCTTACAGGTACTTACTGACTTGCATGGTTCCTCTCAGTTTAGCATCCCTTACATATTTCATTTACCCTCTCCTCAGTGTGAGCTCCAGCCTACTCACTCCCTAATAATTTTATAATAATAGCACACACAATAGTGGATGTTTAAAATTATGTATGTTAATTGACTGAGTATGCTGTGTGTATGTATGAGAGGGACGGGGTTGGGAAGACTGACCAAAGATATAAGAAAGGATTGTGTAAATGCCAACAACTGTTTTGAAGATAAGAGATGCTAAGTAAAGCAAGAAGATACCTATATTTACTGCTGTGCCATCCACAACAGCTAAGAAACAGAACCAAACGTGGTGCCTGTAAATAGATGAGGATAAGGAAAACGTGTACTTAGTCATGAAGAAAAATTGAATCACGACACTTGCGTGAAAACAGAGGCAGATGCAGATCAGGCTCAGAGAAGTAATATAGACTCAGGAAGATGATTATTAATGCTAAGTATTTTCTCTCAGCGATGACTCTCTCACAATGTGTGCGTGTGCACGTGCGTGTGCCTGTTTGATGAAAGTGAGAAAGAGATCCTAAGGAGTAGGAGAGGAAGAACAAAAGACAAGAGAGTGTTGGTACATCGTGACATGAGAGCATGAGTATACTTTTGGGAAAGGAAGGGGTCTGACGTGAGGGGGTTATGCTGGGGAGCAACGGAGGGCAATGCGACACGGGGAGTCAATAACCATGACACTTAGTGTGAAAAATGCCATCACTTTGAATGGTAAATAAATAAACATATGATAAAAATCACAAAGTCCTTTGATTAAAAAGGATATATTAACTCACATATTCTGGTGCCAAAAGCTGTGAGGAAGGTTTGCTTTCCCTATGAGTCCAGTAAGTACCAGACGGATAAAGATGCCGTGCACAAGACAGCGAACTGATTAAAGTGCGAGGTATAACATAAGCTATTCTTGAATCAGAAGTAGGTCTGGGCATTTAGAAAGGAAAAGGTTTGCTTCTCCAAAATAGGGAGCAGAAGCTGTTCTTATCTGAGCCTCAGAACACCGGGCTTTGGCTTGGGACTCATTGGGTGGCGTGGGCCGTGTGCCTTCCACCACAAGTATGTCAACACTGGGGGCTTGGGTTTACTTCTGATTCTGGAACTCCTGGGAAAAGAGCGGTGCAAAGGCCAGCACTGTTATTACTGTTGAAATCAGACTCGAATATTTTTTTAATCAGGGGCTGTAGGGTCAAACAGATACAGTGGTTTAAAAAAAGAATTTATTGATAGTGATTTAGAATAGAGATCTATCTAATCAGAAAGAAAATAAGGGTTAGGAATGGAAAAGTGGCAGACTGCCAGGCCAGCTTGAAGGATTACACTTTCTTGCACTCTATGAGAAACATTGTAGCTCAAGGGGTTTTGAGGGGTGCCGGGAAACATTGTAGCTTAAGGGGTTTTGAGGGGTGCTGGAATATGCAGAAGAGTGATTTACTCCTCTGGACAGATGGCAGAAGTTCTGAATTCGTCACTCTTTCAACTTCGGCCCTATCTTAGCAAGTCCTATGCAGGCTCTTCTGATGGTATTGGCTCTATGTTTTTGTTTAAATCCAAAGGAGACAAATGAAGCTTTCTGTGGTCCAGAAACTTCTTCAGAGGTTTTAGGTTTGGTCTGATAAAGCCAGTTGGTTTCCTGACCCTGTCCCATGATATATGTGTGTGTGTGTGCGCGCGTGCATGCAGGCCAGTGTGGCTGTTTTTCATGCATGTATGCCTGTGTAGTATGTGCGTGCTTCGTGCCTGTGGAAGCCAGAAGAGGGTGTTGGATTCTCTGGGACCGGATTTACAGACAGTTGGGAGCTGCCATGTGGGTACTGGGATTTAAACACTGGTCTTCTGGAAGAGCAGCCAGTGCTCTTAACGGCTGAGCCATGTCTCCCACACCCCTGCTTGTGTTTTTAGTAGGGGAGTAAAACCAACACTGAAGCCTGAGGAAATCAGAAGGGATGTTTCTTGACAGTTCAGCGCCCCTCAGCCAGCACTTTCAGCTCCCACAGGACTCTTGATTCTCTGTTACTTGGAAATGCCATTAAGATGGTGTGGATGACTAAAACGCAGGGAATGGATGGTTGAGCGAATGCGGAGAACTCGAAGGAGACCAGAACATTTCTGGGATGTTTCTAACAGAGCCGAGATGCAGATAATGGGGAACTAGGGAAACGAAAATGTTGAGCTCCCAGAATGCCATTCAGTTACAGGAAGTCAGGAATTGTGTGCGGGATGTGGCTTAAACAAACGTTTAGGATCACTCTGATTATGGGCACACACTCAAAAACTGGAAAAGACGTTCCAGGATTAAAACAAAAACACAACAAAAGCAAAAGTCGACACACCCCAGCATCCTCTCGTCTTGGAGCTGGCACTGGGTGTGGCGGGCGTGGATGAGCATGTTTCGTGTGAACAGGGCATTGAGAGGCAGGCAGGGAGCATCTTATGGGATTTCATTATATGGATCTTTCTAGTCATCTTATTATTTGGGAAATTGAATACATTCTTTCAGGCCACCAGAGCTAATTAATACATTTGGTGATCTGCTACTTCATTAAGTGAATTCTTTTAGGAGCTCATGAAGCTTCAAGATGTGCATTCTAGGGGCAAGCCTCACTTTTCAGGAACAGAAACAATAGGCATGAATTGTGGGACATTTGCCACTGGCCAGACACTAGGCTCAGAGCTTCCTGCAATCCTCTAATCTGCACACATATTCTCAGTAAGAACTTTCCTAGCTCACCCCCATACGTGCCTCGGTTTCTATCCTTCCATGCAAGTTCAGAGACTCCAGCTGTTTCTCCGGGATCTTCAGCTCATTTTGCATATAATAAATAAGACCAAGAAGACACACACACAAAACTGCTTGCAGGAAATGAGTCATTTTAAAACCTATTTGCCATGTAGCTAGACCAAAATGTCTTATATAAATTAGAATGCAGTTAGAGAAATTTGTTTGGGGACTCTAAATGTGGGACTTTCTGGATAAATTTTGTCAATTTTAAATCCAAGGAAGTATGCACATATCTGTTTTGGATTTATCTTTGCTTTGATGTCGAGTTTATTTCACTCCAATTTTGTGAGGCATAATTGACAAAGAAACTTGCATGTAGGACCGACCACGTGACTCAGTGGGTAAAGATGCTTGCTGCCAAGCCTGATGCATGAGTTTGCTTCATGGAATTCACTTGATGACACACACGCATATGCACAAATGCACACACATACACACAAACATGCACACACATATACACACATGGTGCATACACACTCAGTCATGCACCCACATATATACACATGGTGTTTACACACTCAGTCATGCACACACATATACACATGGTGCTTACACACTCAGTTATGCACACACATATACACACATGGTGCATACACACTCAGCCGTGCACACACATATATACACATGGTGCTTATACACTCAGCCATGCACACACACACACATGCACACACATATACACATACATGCATACACACACATGCACATGTACTCAAACACACATGCACACTCATATATACACATCCATTCACACACATGAACACATATGCACATGCAAATCACTTACATGCATACACACTCACACACATGCACATGTACTCAAACACACATGCACACTCATATATACACATCCATGCGTGCACACACACACACACACACACAATAAACTATTTTAAAAGCATAAGAGTTCGTGTAATTAATGTGTACAGTGCAATGCCTTGAAATAGTACTACCCTGAGATGACTGCTTGTTGGTACAGATTCACACACCCATCACCTAACCTACTTACCATTCATGTGTATAGAGAATGCGCCCTGTCAGCCAGATTAAATGTACAATACAGTATTGATAAGTCTGATCATCATTTGGTATCCAGAAATTGTTTACTTTAGAACTGAAAGTTTATTTCCGGCATGAATGTGGAAGGGGCCCAACATCCCCTCATGGGTAAGGAGCTGCGGCAGGTGATGAGTGCTACTGAAGGAATCAGTTCTGTTCCAGGGGTACTGCTTCTGCTTCATTGCACATCTGCCAGAGGACATCTTTGCACTTGCACAATGTACCATAGTCATTAAGTGGACTCAGGTTTAAGATCATTGAATAATGAAACTGGGACCAAGGAGTGTGGGGCGGGAAGAGTTAGAGGGGAGACACTGGGATGGATTTGATCAAAGTAAGTTGGATGGATGAATTGTCGAGTAGTAAGGAAAGAAAGAATGAGAAAAAGGGAGGAAAAGAGGGAAAGGAGGGAAGGAAGAAAAAGGAAGGGAAGAATAAAGGAAGGATGGTGGAAAGAAAGGAAGAAAGATAGAGGGAGGGAGGAAAGAAGGAAATAAAGAAGGAAGGAAGGAAAGAAGAAAGAAAGAAAGGAAGAAAGGAAGAAAGGAAGGAAGAAAGAAAGGAAGAAAGAAAGGAAGAAAGGAAGAAAGGAAGGAAGAAAGGAAGAAAGGAAGGAAGAAAAGATCCCTGTTTTTTCCCAGTCCCCAGATCCTGTATGCTGTGTTTTCTTCTGCTCCTGTAAGCTTAATTTTAGATTTATCATCGTATTTTTTAATTCCCTTTAGCCTTTCTTATAACAGTTATTTATCATTCCTATTAGGTAAATTGATCCCATTTCCAGACTTTAATTAACGTTTTGCTATTGACTAAGCTTAGAGGTCATGTGCTGCCCATGGAATTAATGTGAATATTATGTTGAATGGTTATTTTGAAATGCAATTTTATTGATTCCAGATACAAAATCCTTCCTTCTTTCAAGAGAGCAATACATTGGAGGAAAAAACAAGGCTTTTACTATTAGTAGCTCAAAATTTGCCTGCTAGTTTCAAGGATTTTCTTTTTTGAAATGTCAAAACTAAAAAGGGAAACAAAAATAGCATTAACAGACCCACGTAAGAAATTAGATTATTTGAGGATGTCATGCTAGAAGATGGAACTTTTTTTTTTTCAGATTTCCCTGCTTCCTGAAAATAGCAATGAGTAACAGGAAAAAAAAATCTTTAATGCCATCTCTGAGCTTTCTGCTTGCTGAAAAGAACTATGGTATAGCTCGAAGGTTGAAAGAGAGAGAGAGAGAAAGAGAGAGAGAGAGAGAGAGAGAGAGAGAGAGAGAGAGAAAAGCTCTTTGCAGAAATATTTTATCTTTTCCAGAACATCATCCTGTCTCTGTGCATAAGTACACTCCCAGTGGCAAGCTCACTCCATCCTCACAGCTCTACATATCTTCAAGCGTGTTCATAAATTATGTCAGGAAGGAACTACAATCTTGTCTTGAATAACTGCAAGCAGCATCGTACATTGGGCCCTAGAGCTGGCTGTAAAATGTGGTCCTGGGTGATCTCGCTGCACTTCCTCCTTTAGGACAATAAGGTTTCACAGGGGTTCTCTGTGTCGGTGGTCCATACTGGATTTTGAGGGTTATTTGTTGACAGACTGATCCTTGGCAAGCATCACATCGCTATTCCTGTGGTCACCTGCCTCCTTGTAGATGTTCACAGATGGCTTAAGTTACCTTTTCCTTCTTGTGCCTCAGTTTCTTCATTTGCCAAGCTATGACACCACTGCGTTGTCCATGGAAAGTTATTATAAGTGTAAGTAAAATAAAGCACCCAGAATTTCTCAAAGAGTGCCTGCCACATAGCAAAAAATAACACTGGATAAATGCTAATGTAAAACGTATGTTCTCCTGTGCAGCCTTGAGATTATAAATCCTAGGAATTAGATGACTTCCTTTCTTCTAGATCCATCATTACTTATGTCCTTTCTATGAAGGTATGGTGTAATTTTGTGCTGTTTTAGTGTGTTCCTGGGAGGGCAGGTGTGCATGAAAATGAGAGAATGATTTAGTTTGAAGTGTCATGCTGGGTTTGCACACTGATGGTCTCCTCTGCAGTGCCTAGGAAAGAGGTAGGAAGTTTGTACTGGTGACACAGCATTCCTAGGAAAGAGGTAGGAAGTTTGTGCTGGTGACACAGCATTCCTAGGAAAGAGATAGGAAGTTTGTGCTTGTGACACAGCATTCCTAGGAAAGAGGTAGGAAGTTTGTGCTGGTGACACAGCAGTCCTAGCATTGCCTCCCCACTGCTGCCCAGATCTGTCTTCTTCGGTCCTGGCACATTCAACATTTCATCATCTTTTAGTTGCTTTGCTCCTCTTGACCGGGCTTGGTTAGATGGTGACCCAGGTGACCGGTCCACTGGGTTTGACTACCATTTCTAAAACCACCTGTCCTCAGAGTGTCTTCTTTGCTTCTGTTGTCTGAAATATAAATCAGGTAGGAAGGGGGAAGGTACTATGTAGACTAAAATCTATACAATATCCCTGCACTGTAGTATCGTCTTGTGTAGCACAGGGAACAGACACCTGCCCAGGATCACAGAACTGATGCACCATTTGCTGGCGTTTGACAACCATGATGGTGTTAGTAACTTTGGTAAGTATCTGTGTAGCATAGGCTTAGTAAGAAGCTGTGCTCATGATCCCTGAAGGGGATGCTCGTGCCTACGGAGGGAAGGTCCTCAGCAGCACTGGGTGTCACCAAGGAACCCTTCTCAAGAAAGTCGTGATTAGAAGTAAACCTAGGAAGGCCTTCTAACCAGGGGAATAATCAAAAGAATAGCCTCCATCCAGCAAAATGAGAATGCAATTAAAATTAAACCTTCTCAGAGGAGCCAACACTCAAAGTAGCAGACATTTCTTCTCTCTTTAGGAACAGAAGCACGTTTCTGACACCACAGGGAAGAGCATCCGGGCATTGCAAGTCCCCAAATAAAATGTCTTCAAGACCTACAGACCACACTGAGCTTCATGCTTTCATTTAAAATATGCTTCCCTTAAGAGGAAGCACTCAAGATAAACTTTACAAGGATAGCCCAGCCCCAAGGTCTTCTTCATATCTCTTAGACTTGGGATTGGAGCCCAAAGACATGTTCAACTGTTGGAAAGGAGCGGTTGACTATAACGACCGCCATAGTCCTCACATCACACAGATGCACAAATATTTCTTGATTTAGGTTTTTTTCACAGCCATTTTGGTCACAAGTACACACAAGCAAGTAGCACATAGGATTGGAGTGAGCAGTGTGGTTGCAGCTATGACTAAACCACTAATCATTAAGCATTTTGAATTGGTTTATTTGAAGAAAGCAGTTAGAAGAGTTTTGTAGGAACAAATTAGAGAAAGCTTAAAATGCCACCAACAGGATTTACTACGTGATTTTAAAGGGTCTCAGAAGGCTAGAATTGTGCTTACGGACTCTCTTAAGCATTGGGGTGGTGGCTATTTTTTGTTACAGTTTGGTAAAGAGCTTGTATATATTTGTCCACATCCTAAGATTCTGCAGGAAATTGAACTTGAAGATGATGGGTAATTAACCTGTCAGAGGAAATTTCAGAATTGTTGTGGTAAAACTAAATTAACGGTTTCTTTTATCCTACACTAGCACTGACACCGCAGGGCCACATGGCGTCTGTGGGATATTTTCATCTCAGTCAACAGAGCGTCTCACCCGCTAAGCTCCATCTCATATGACACTGCCAATGGTTACTCTCCGAGCCTGGCAGCAATCTCTCTACCTGTCTAGGTCCCAAGGCAGGTTGGCACCATGCCAGACATACACATCCCAATTCTGTGGTGTCTCAGTGTGTCCAGCTACCACACACTCTCTTGAACTCAATTAAATCGCCATATGAAAGAACACACAACACAATAACCTTTGATCCAATTGATAAGATGTAATTGCCCACGTAGATAAGAAACAGTTTGCTCATCTAAACACATAAAATCCTGTGCACATCCATCTTTTAAGAATACTCATAACAACCTGTATCTATTTAAGGATGCTCGGCGAGAATCGTTTACATCTGCTTTCCATGTTGCTTCTCCACCAGCTCCCTCCTCTTGCTCCAGTCTCCTCCTCCTCTAAAAGTTTTCTCCCACCCATCCTTCCTTCTCGTCCAATGACAGGCCCCGTTCTATCCTGTACCCGCCTTCACCTGCATAATGATGTCATCCTACACAGAATGGTCTAGAATTTAGGCCATGTCATCAGTTTTGCCAGTTAACCAGGTTCACAGTAAGAATTGACAGTCCACTACCGAGCAGAGGAAAGGCATGTAGGACTTGCCATTTGGTAAGAAAAAAAAGATGCTGAGACTGTGGCGAACGATGGTTTCTGAAGATATTTGCGCCGCCATGAAGAACCCTAGTGCTTTATGTTAGGACGACAGGGACGTTGCTGGAGTATATCTCAAGAACTGACCTGTTCTCCCACTGCAGGCACGGAATTATAAATGAGAAAACACTTTGGAGAACCCACCACTAGGAAGATGATGCCTTCAAAATTCCCACAGGATTCCCTCTACCATCCTGTTCAACGTAACCCAAAGTCAATGTGGTCCAAGCAGTTTTGGCCATGACTCCAGCTGGCAGTAGACTTTGGCATCACCCATGGGATGTGATGCTTGTGCAGTCATGCAGGATGCAATAGTTATGAGCAATGAGGAGGTCAGAAAATGTGTGACTTGGGGCAGATTTCCTGCAGACAGCCCTTCGCTGAGTGGCACGTGAAGCTTAAAGGCAAGGCATCAGCTGCAGGAGAGACCTGAGGTTGTTGGAAATACTAACTGGGAACATGGAGTGCCCATTAAGGAAATACATGAATAATAGTGGAGCTAAGCCAATAGTATAACAGGCTGTAAGCACCGAGGTTGGAAGGTGGGGCTGTCCAAACTCTTTGGAGCTCAGCTCACAGCCCTGCAGTCCCTGGATATTGGACACAGGTCTGGTATTTGCTCTGCTCAGTTTCGGTTTTGTTCTGGGTTCTGTGCCTCCCTTCAACACCTGATCACTCCCTTTTGGAACAGAAATGCTTACTCTGTCCCGTTCTGTGTTGGGTATGTAAATTGGCATTAATATTTTAGGGGCTCATAACTAAGCGTTGCTTTGAATATCAGAGATTCTGTAACTAGGAGTTTGAACTCTGTTGGAACCGTTAATATTTTGGGAACTCACGTTGCATTATGAGCTTGCCACGAATCCCTGGGGGCAAGGGCAGAAAGTTATGGTCTGAATATGAACTGTCTCCCATAGCCATATGTATGTGATATTTGGTCCCTAGATGGTGGCACTATTTGGGGAGGAGGGGGCTCAGCGTCTGAAGACTATTGTTTGGGAAGTTATACCTGTCCCCCCAGGCCCTTCCTCGTTCTCTGCTTCTTGGCTGGTCTGATCCGCGTGGCTTGTGATTGACACACCTCTGCCATACACTCACGCTTAGATGTTCAGTCCAAGTACGTGGCCTGGGGTTCTCTGAAATTGGGAGACAAAATAAATCTTTCTCCTTTGAGTTGTTCTCTCTCTCTCTCTCTCTCTCTCTCTCTCTCTCTCTCTCTATCGTGTGTGTGTGTGTGTGTGTGTGTGTGTGTGTGTGTGTGTGCGTGTGTGTGTTTCGGTCACACCTATGCAAATGAACTGAGACACCATTGCTAAACTTTCAGCATTAAGCCACTCTTCTGCACCCCAATCTTCTTCGTGATCCCCGTCTTGCTATTTCCTTGCGATTCACTGCTTATCATTTAGTAAGTAATGAACTCGCTTATTTAGTACGCCCCCTTCTTTTGCATATTGTTCCTTAACCTACACAGGGGCGATAGTTAATTGTTTTGCTATTAATATGTCTCAGGAACTTGGACCAATGCGTGCCTGCTGATTGGATGGATGGCCACAGACTGTATATCTGCTACACCTGAGATATTTCCAAACTTTCATTCCGGTGTTAGCTTGTGTTCCGTACGTGCTCCGACTTTGCCTTGGACGGCAATCCTCATTCTCGCATAGCCTGGATCCTACGATCACATTTATCCTTGTGTGTTCTAGTTCGACATTGGGCCTGTTAGGACAAAGCCCAAGCTAAGGAACTTATGGCCGAGAGTCCACGGCAGGTGGCTATGGTAGTCGGCCTGGGTATCTCTGAGGCTAGGGACACGGTTGATAACCGACAGCATGCCAAGCATCTAGGGACACAGTTGATAACTGACAGCATGCTAAGGATCTATTACTGCACCCCAGCTGTGCATGGGGCTGGGTGTACATCCCTCGCTCAGCTGCTCGCGTGCACCTGTCGCACTCTGAGCTCTGGCAAGTCTCAGAGCTTCTGATGACGGGACTAGACAGACAGAGGGATTCGGGACCTGATGTAAGGGGTGAACCTCCTCGCCTAAAAGGAAGCTTGGCCTGCGAAATGTCATTGTCGGGATTTTAGATGAGAGCTGATGTGCCTTGCAATCGGCTGCCATTTCAGATTTCTAAATTCCTCGCATGGAGGAAACCATCCTTGATTAGCCTGTTCCGGAGCGTGGTAACCTCCAACCCCAGGCTTCAGTGACTAATATTGGTCCTCGCTCAAGAAATCCTGAGGAAATTTAACAAAATAGGAAAATTTAAAATTTTATGTGGAAAGTAAAAGTCCGTCGTTTTTCACGGAGAGTTATGCCTTGGCGCCGCCGCGTGACTGGTGCTTCATTAAAATTTAATTCCTGTTGCACTGGATCCTTCTCAGTGCTCGGGACGCATGGCCCGTGAGCCGTAGGATGCGTTGGTGTTAGCGTTCTTCTGAATGTGGAGCTTTAGGTCTTAGTCGGAAGATTCTAAGCCACAAGCCCAGGACTCGATGGAATTTTATAATAGCTTGCAAGTACTGTGTGTGTGGGGTCATCTGAATATTTTTCATGAAATTGATGAGAATATTAATATTTACTAGGTAATAATAGCACAGTTTCATTGTATACTTTAATATAAAATGACTTTCCAAATCTATACAGGTGTATGTATGTATGTATGTATCTGTCTGTCTGTCTATCTATCTATGTGTGTATATATATATATATATATATGTATATATGACTGCAACTGTTAAACTTGTTCTATTGTTCTATGTCATAAATATACAAGATGAATGTTGTATGTATGTACAAGTTTGAATGTTGTATGTATACATGGTTCATGACGTAAAACTCCAAGCCATTTATCAAGTGTTTGCATCAAAGATGTCTTCTTGAAATTAAGAACCTGGATAAAACGAAAGATTGTGTTTAAAATGAGGATTGTGATTGTCTGAATGTCTGAACCAGGAAGAGTTTGGCTATGCAAACCACCCCAGAGCCTGTGTTTTACTACAGGTATTCTAAGATTAACACCTGAACGTTGCTGACTGCGGTGACACACTGCGGCAGCTATAAAAGATTATTTCACCCTTAAATCCTTTCTTGAATGTCTTTTAAAGAATGAATTGACCTGACACCAATGAAACTTTTTATAATGAATCATGGCAGAGAACAGCATTTAATGCCTTGATGTCCCATGAAATGACTATAGGGCTTGAAGGGGGGGATGTGCTTTCTTTATTCGGGTACCCCTCGCATCCCATTTGAAGTTCCCCATCAAAGGACTTAATGCCTTTTAGCTCCTGTCCCCTTTGCAGCCGGCTTCCTTTTTGTGTAACTGTACCAATACCATCAAATACCCCAGTCCTTCTTTCTGGCTTCGATTATCTACAGCCGTCAACACCACTGCCGGTCTCCATGAGTGTCTGTCTTATCCTCCAGCCCACCAAGGTACAGCATTCTGCTCTCTGCCTAGTAATCTTCACTTCAGTATCTCTCACACAATTCAAAGACACTGGATTGCAAGAGCCGCTCCTATCTGTCTACAGCGGCTCCTACACAGGGTACCTCTAAGGTGGCAAAGGATGTTGCTTTTTGTCCAGCAAGACCATCCTGGGCACCCAAGCTAATTTCCACCTCTCATTTGGCCGTTCAGTGGCAGGGAGCACACCCAAGGCTTCACAAGGTCACGCACACACTACCTCTGAGTATTTCTTGATATGTGCTTTTCACAGTTTTAGGAAGTCCAATTCCGTTTTGATTTTCTGGGGACTTAGTGGGTGGGGGACACACTCAGAAGATTGCTTAGGTTACCAGAACAGGAAGTCTGGAAAGTCTCTCAGGAAGGGAGCTGATGAGGCCACGCCCACCCAGGAGCTGATGAGGCCACGCCCACCCAGGAGTTGATGAGGCCATGCCCCCCGGTGGGACCTCATTCTTCCTCTGCCTTTCCAGCTGCAGTAAAGATAACAGCAGGCCTCCTATGGAGAGCCTGTCTGCCAGTCCCTCACCTTGAGCTGTGCTCACAGGTGTCAGACAGCAGGAAGTAAATGTTAGATCCCAGGCCGTGCCCTAGCAGCCCTTTCAACCTTCTTTCTCATAGCTCGTTATGGGTTCCCGCTGCTACAGAGAGACACACCTCTACCCCTCAAACAGAGCCTGGTTGAATGCTTTTGAGTGTATCGGCACTCAGAACTGTTATGTGACTAATAAAAGAGGGTGGTATTAAAGCTCACAGATAGGTATCATGTTAAAATGTCACAAAATGTGATCTTGCTTGAAATACGCACATGTCAAGTCATGGGAAGCCCAAGCGACTGTCAGTCGCTGCTGTGCTGTCATCCGTTGCCTTCTTTATCACGATTTCAAACCTTTGCCACTTTCCTAACTATAAAATTATCTCATACCACTTCCCCACCTGTCTAAAGATTCTTAGTTCACCTGAACACTCAGTTTTGCAAAATGTATCAGTTTATAACTTAAAATTTTCACTTGAAAGATCTCGATGGAAGCCATCGCTAGGTCCCTGGTGAGAGCCTAGCAGAACTGTCTGTAAGCTAACATGTACCACACATTTCTGAATCCTGTTGCTGTGGTTGGCATTTGAGACCATGATCTTGCTGTAGCTAGTGAAAGCTGTATAGTGCATATTATATTTAAGTACATGTATATGTAAGTGATTATATCCATAGGATACATTGCTTTGGAGTGGGAGGTCCATACATATCCACTTAATATGGGTCCAACTGACCTCAGAGATAATCTTCAGTCAAAGGATCTTTTCTTCCTTTGAGGACTGAAGGCTTACTGCTAGGATCTGATGATTCAGACATACATTTCAATTTAATGTGTTTGATTTTGAAGAGAACACTACTCAAGAGTGATATATAATTTTTTTCTTTTTTTACAATTTAACTTGATATTTTACTCAAAACAAAATTGTGTTAAATCCTAGAAGTCCTTTATGTCTAGAAATTATATAAATAACATACGTTTATTTCTTGGCCGGAAGGCTACTAGGTGAGCTGAGAATTTTTAATTTTCTCTGTTTACTCCCATTATATTATGTTTTTAGTAATTGAGGCCAGAGAGAATAAGGTAGACTTCCTTCATATACAAGCATGTTGGAAGAATAGAACATTCAGAGCAGTGCTAGAAACAGGTTTTGGGGGAAAGTGGAAATGAATTTTTATTATTATTTTCTTATTTGTCTTTTGGTATGTGTCTGTGTGTGAGTGTATGTGTGTGTGTGTGTGTGTGTGGTGTGTGTGTGTGTGTGTGTGTGTGTGTTTGTGTGGTGTGTATGTATGTGAGTGTGTGTGTATGTGTGTGGTGTGTGTACGTGTGTGAGTGTGTGTGTGAGTATGTGAATGCATGTGTATGTGTGTGTGTGTGGTGTGTGTGTGTGTGTGTGTGTGTGTGTGTGTGTGTGAAGTCTTCAGGTTGATGTTCTCTACCTTATTTATTGAAGCAAGGTCTCTTAGTTGAGCCAGAATACTGTTTTTTTAAATCATACTTTTCTTGAGTTTATTACTACTCCTGTGAATTTCAACATTACTGTCTTAGTTTTACTGCTGGGAACAGACACCATGACCAATGTAAGTTTTATAAAGGACAACATTTAATTGGGGCTGGCTTACATTTTCAGAGGTCCAGTCCATTTTCATCAAGGTGGGAACATGGCAGCATCCAGGCAGGCATGGTGCAGGAGGAGCTGAGTTCTACATCTTCACCTTTTGACAGCAAAAGACTGAGCTTCTCAGGAAGCTAGGAGGAGGGTCTCCAAGCCCACCCCCACAGTGACACACTTCCTCCAACAAGGCCACACCTTCGAATAGTGCCACTCCCTGACCAAGCATATGCAAACCATCACAATTACATAATAGGTAATCTATGATTCATCAATACAACTTGAGACAATGCCATAGCATTTTCAGTTGTAATTAAGTGTATATGGTGTGTGACTTTTGACAATAGCAATAGAGATGGAATGGGGAAACTGATCTAAGAATGTAACTAGAAATACAGATTCAGTTTAAAATACCTCGATCTTCCAGCTGTTAGAACTGAGGGGCTGGGAGTTGATGGGAGCACTCACAGGTTAGCAATAGTAGGAGTCTTACCAGAATGAGGCTCCCTCTAACTTAGTGTTCTTGCTACCCATGGGGGTAGGGATGGATGTATGAAATACATATTGTTCAAGATATGCTCGACCCATTTTGACTGTTTGATAGTTTCCTACAAGAAAATAATTACCGAGCTACTGTTTACCTCTAGACTATTTTCCGAGTTCATCATCTGCCACAGACCAGAAGCCATGCGAATAGATGGATTTAGTTACAATAAAAATGTCTGGTGTTTATTTGGGGAGAGGTGGTAACCATCAGATAAGAAATTCTTGGCTATGACCGTGTCAGCACCTCATGGTTTCTGATGTCTGTCTCCATGATTTCTCTTACCACTCCTCCCCTAACCTCCATGGGCTCCAACACTTTGGTCTCTATCAGTCCTGGCTAGGTTCTGTCTTCAGCCATGGCACCCCTGCCCCTCTGCCCTGTTTACATATCTATCCCAGTTACTTCATGAGTGTTCTGTGGGCGCAGTAATGGTGGCTTTACCTTTCATCTAGACTTCAGCGTATCATCCTCTTCGACTTCCTGCACTGAATTTATAACGACTGAGCACGGCCGACCCTTATATGGGTCTTTGTTGCTGGCCCCTCTTCCGAGTCTTGGTTATTTCTCTAGGCCACAGCAAATGCTCAGTACCTTTCTGCTGAGCAGATGGACGCACATGGTCTCTTGGGTGCTCCCAGATATTTCTTCTGTCATTTGTTTATTTTCTTGCTATCCAGGTTTGGGAAAGCCTCTCAAACCCCTTGTTTAAACACACACAGAACACACACACACACACAAGCATGCACATGCACACACACATATATTTACACACAACATACACATATACACACACACACATATGTACATATACACGCATACACACACATGCACATGCACATGCACACACACATACACACATACACATATATTTACATATACACACATATGTACACACACATACATATTTACATATACACACTATGTACATACACACATACACACATATACATATACGTACATATACACGCACATGCATATATACATACACACACAGAGGCATAAATATACACACATACATATATATACATTTACACAGTGGTGTGTGAATATATATACACATTATACACACACACATGCAGGCATATACATACATATGCACATACACATATTTACACAGGATATATATATATATATATATATATATATATATCATGGTTCAGTTTACATCAATTTCCATGTCCTAATATGATAATGTCATAAAGTTTTTATAGTATGTCAATAAAGAAAATTGTACTCTTTTGAAATACATTGCTAGGAACAGCATGCTAGGCGGGTTACAGTGAATCAGGAAAATCTGCTAAAGGTCTTACTTGCTATCTGGTGATGTGGTTGATTTTTGGTTTAGTGGAAGCTAGTCACTTAGTAAGAACACATTTTAAAGGTTTTTGAGTAGGCCCAAGGAACTTAGGTCAGATGGAGGAGTGGGAACTCAGGTAGATACATGTGTTTATATGGGGAAAAAATGAGCATATCGTATGTTTGTGTTTGTGGGTAATAGTAGTGAAAGAAATAGAAGAAATGAATGTGAGAGAGAGAGAGAGAGAGAGAGAGAGAGAGAGAGAGAGAGAGAGAGAGAGAGAGAGAGATGTGGGGAGGGAGGAGAGGGAGGAGGAATGTTGTAGACCCAAGCTAAAATAGATCACTATGCCTGTTAGCTTCATGTCAACTTGACACAGGTTAGAATCATTTGAGACTTTAGTTGAAAACAAAGCCCCTATAAGATTGGCCTGTGGGCAAGCCTGTGGCAGATGATGCGGTAGGGCCGAGATCACTGTACGTGGTGGCATTCCTGGGTGTGGCGGGTGGTTCTGGGTGCTGTAGGAAACCAGACTTAGCGCACCGAGGAGCAGGGCACTAGGCAGCACTCCCCCATGGCTTCTGCCCTGCCCATGGGTCCATGCACTGTTCCTGCTGTGAGTTCCTGGTCTGAATTCCCTGGAGGGTGGACGCACGCGGGTTGTAAGCGGAAATAAACCAGTTCCTTCCAAAGTTGCTTTTGGTTACGGCGTTCCATCACAGCAATAGAAGCCATAACTACAATACTTGAGATGTATTAAAACGAAAACTTTCAAAAGCAGAAAGTGTTTTCTGTCAACCCTGCTGGTTTGGACTTGTTTGGGGACTGCCTGGATGATTCAGCAACCCTTGTTCTCACACCTATGACCTTCGTAGGTGTAGGAGAATAAATGTAGTTTTTCTTTACCTTCTTTCCTCGCGTTGCCCATTTAATTGTGTGTTTAACTGTCACTATTGTTCTCGCCATCAATTCCGTTTTTTAACAGTAGGGCTACGATGCCCTAGGTGAGAAGCCCAGGGGTTTCTGGACACCTTATTATGACCAACCCTTAGCCGGCCTTGCTTGCCCACCTTTTGCAGACCCTGGCGCAACATCCTCACTGGGCTTCAGAGCATGCGCAGTTGACAGCATCTTAGCTACCTTCTTAGCCTGCTCCTTCCTGTTTACGTAAATAGCCTTGTTGCCTTGTCGACTCTCAGCTCAGTCCCTTTCTGGAAAGAATTACCTATTCCAGTTTCCAGCGAAGAGAATTATGGACCCTCTAAGTGTCTTTTAGATTGTAAAAAATATCCAACCCCCTGACCCACACACAACTTTCTTATTACAAGAACCTTTATTTTCTTCTCCAACGGGGGAAAGGAAGATAATAAAATGGACGCTGCTTGGATTTGGATGTACGACACCGTAGGTACTTTTCTTTTATATTGCATTTCTGGGAAACTTAAAATTTTACATTCAGGTTGCACAGAACTCACCTAAATGTCTGCTCATTGCCATGATATAGTGCTCCTTCTCTCTCTCTCTCTCTCTTTCACCCTCTCTTTGTCAAGAAAACACGGAACCTTTTATAGATATTAACTCGCAACGACCGCAAAGCGTGAGATAAATGGGACTCGCAAAGTTGCAGGGAGGACGGGCCATTTTCCGGGCATCATAAAGTATGCCAGCAGCTGGCACGTTCTGCTAATTTCACAGCCTCTCGTGGCAGAGTAGGTCCGGCTTAGGATGCTTCTTGCCTCTTGGATGAAACAGTCTAATCTAATCTGTTAAAGAGTGTGCTTGAATGCAACCAGTTGAATTGGTTGTTTCTATCAGTTACGTTAGTGGGAAACTAAGGTAAAGAAAAAATAAACTTTTTTGCAGTGTTTTTTTTTTAATTAAAATTTTTTCCTTCCATCTTTATTAAATTGGGTATTTCTTTTTTGCAGTGTTTTTTTTTATTAAAAATTTTCCCTCCATCTTTATTAAATTGGGTATTTCTTTTTTGCAGTGTTTTAAACACAGTATAAAGACCATTGAAATAAATAGGAGCATGGGTTTTAGAGTGCTAGGTACTGAGTGGTGCATGTGTGAGAGTGTAGAATCATCCACACCAGACACATTCTAGGTACTTATCCTATATTTTATTGTGGCTTTAGTATTGCCCAGGCTGGCCTTACACTGGCCTTGTAGCCCAGGCTAGCCTTGAATTTTCTGTAATTCTCTCGTTTCAGCCTCCTGAATATCGTGAAGACTGTGTGAACCACTGTCTTAGTTTTCATTCTATTGCTGTGGCAAAACAATTTGACCAAAAGCAACGTAGGGAGGATAGCAATCCGTCTCTACTGTGAGCTCACCTCCATTACCAAGGAAGGAATCCAAGGCAGGAACCTGAATGCAGAAACCCATGATGGGATTTTGCCTCTGCTTTGCCTCCCTCAGATCTCGGGCTCTCACTCAGCCAGTTCTCCTCCGGAACACTCCGGGCCCACCGGCTAAGGATGCTGCTGTCCGCGGTAGGCTAGGTCTTCCCACATCAGGAGTCCTTTCACAGCCTTGCCCCTGCCCTCTGATCTGAGTTGTCCCTCAGAGGGCTCTGGGTGGTGTCACGTTGTCACTGAAGCTCAGGAGGACGGCTACCATGCCTTTTATCTCTTTATTGTTTTGAAAATTCCTACCAAGAAAAAAAAAAAGATCTGTTTCTGCTGAGGATTGTTTTGGTGTTTTAAAAGTAAAAGTCATATTTCACTTGCTTTATTCAAAAGACAGGTACTTGTAGCGTCTTTCCTTAGTGGTTTTTTTTTTTATGTGAAATTATAGAAAGTTAAGAAAACCCTTTGAATTTTATCAATAGGTATAGTATATATGTTCAAGTTTTTATAAATATGGGCACCTTGGTTTGTTTTTTTTTTTAAATGTAAAAATGAAACCCATCCAGGTTTGAAAGCGGGTTTTATATGTTAAATTACTCACAGAATTTGGAGTATTTTGGTGCGCTGATTGGGAACTTTTTGGGGTGTAAATGGGAAAGAGGTTCAGAAGCAGGGCCTCCAGAAAACAAAAGCACAAGATTATAGATGAGACATAAGCCCGTGGTTTCAGAGATGAAGAATTCCATTACTGTTTATACCAAACGAACACGTTCAAATGATAGCACCTTATTTTCCACTCCTCTGTCTAGTGCCTACATTAACTATCGAAATTGTATTTTCTCTCTCTAGAATCCAAAGAGAGAAGAAAATTTTACCACCTAAATTTATTAACTTGCACTGCTAAAGCAGATGGTATGATAGGAAAATATTGATTTTTTTTTGTACTGACAGAACAGCTGATAACTTATTTTTGGTTTGACTTAATGTGTAAACTGTGAGTTAGGTCAAAGGATTTTTAATGCTACTTTGTACTGGCTTATCTGGAACCTTACAAATCCAAATATTGACTTGTACAAAAAAAAAAAAAGGAAGGAAGAAAAAAGAAAAAGACCCCCCTCTCCATCACACATACACACACAATGAATTTCACCCCCTAGGGTTTCACAGGACAGGTGTAGTAAAAAATTATTAAGATCCCAGCTCTGGGTTTCTTCTCCACCTTTGGTTATTGAGTCCCAGGATGAAAGACACACTCACAGTGTGTATATATATATTGATAACCCCAAATTATTACTGTGTTTCATCCGGGCTGTTCTTAGCTCCAATTGGGCAACCCTTATGGCCACACCCTCCTCTCTCTAACCCCATGACGGCTTCTTCTTTCTCCTCTTCTTCACATTCTTCCTTCACTCCATGACAGCTTCTTCCTTGTCCTTCCCTCCTTCTAGTCCTCTCTCCCCACGTCCTCAACCCCACCTATGTCTCTTCTGCCCAGCTCTCGGTTGCTGGCATCTTTATTTACCAATCACAATTCACTGGGGGCAGAGTTGCTCAGTGTCTTACCTCCAGACTCTCTCCTCTTTGGGGTCACCAGTCTTGGGGGCCCTGAATTAGTATCAGAATATAAGCGGCACAACCCACTGCAGACAGCCGCAGATGACACTTACAACTTTGTTCCCTTGTCTATGTCATTGACATTGAGTTCCATCATAAAGCGATCGAAAAGTAATGAGCTGGTGCTCACATAAGCCATCCTCACACATGACTGTTGTGAGGAACCCCATTCTTTTGTTTTTCCTGTGACTTTTTTCAAGGATATACTCTTAGCTGTTCTGTCTGAAAGATTCTGTGTTGCGCTGCTGTGAAGTCTTTATTTTTCCATGCGTGCTGTAGCAGCTGTGGTGACGGCCAAGGTAACTTAATTCAGGTCCCCTTTGCCACCTCTAGCTGGCTTCTGACTGTAAATGAGTCTGCTTCAGATTCTTTAGGCTTGTGGTAACTCTTGCTTTCTTTGCATCAGCCTCCCAAGTATTGAGATTGTAGTTGTATAGGACCCTCTCTCCCTCTCTCTCTCCCTGTCTTAGTCCCCGCTCCTTCCCCTTCTCTCCATATCTATCTATCTATCTATCTATCTATCTATCTATCTATCTATCTATCTATCTCTATCTATCTACCTACCTACCTATCATCTATCTATCATCTATCTATCCTCATCTATCTATCTATCTATCTATCTATCTATCTATCTATCTATCTATCTATCTATCTATGTATCTGCATGTGCACATGTGCTTGTGTGCATGGAGGCCAGAGATCAATGTCAAGTTTCTTATTGTGTCCCTCCCCATATTATTTTTGGGACAGGGGCTCTCTCTGAGCCTGGAGCCCACAGGTTGGTGGGTTCTGTCTCCAACCCTTAACACTGAAGTCACAAATGCTCACTCCCTGCCACACTTACCTTTTTTTTAGTAGTAATGTGTTGATTTTGCTGTCTCTCCTCAAATTGCAAGTAATAGCTTTGGTGTTTAAACTGAACTCAGATCCGTAAGCCTAAATGGCAAAAACAAACAAACAAACAAACAAATCAAGTACTCTATCTTCTTGGTCTGAAAGGCTGTATGTTTTACACATGCATGTGTGTTGTGGCAGTTTGATTGCGATCATCCCCTACTGGGTCAGATACTTGAATATGGTCCCAGTGATGTTATTCAGGTAGGCTTAGGAGTGGCCTTACCGGGAGGAGCTGTGCTGCTGGACTGCTCTTTGAGGTTTAAAAGCCTCTGTGGCATTTTCAGTTTACTCTCTTTGGCACTTGTGGTTCAAGGCCTGAGCTCTCAGCTCTCAGCTTCCAGCTCCAGCCAGGATGCCTGCTCCCTCTGCCAGGCGCTCCCCACAGCTGTGGACTCCAACCCTCTGATCCCACAGCTCTAGTAAGTTCTTCCTATGTTGCCTTGGTCATGGTGTTTTATCCCGGCAACAGAAGAGTAACTAAAAGACATGCATTTGGAAAACTTACAAAGAGGAATCACCACACACACACACACACACACACTCACATACACTCACACGTACACAGACAATCACACACTTACACACACAATCACACACATACACATACACACATACACAAACATAAACACATGCAGTCACACACACAAACATACACACAATCGCATACACAGACAAACTCACACACACACTCATATACACTCACACATACACACACACAAACATAATCACACACATACACATACACACAAACATAAACACACACAAACATACACACACAAACATATACACACAATCACACACACAAACATACATACAGTCACATACACACACAAACACATACAATCACACACAATATCACACATTCACATACACACAATCACACACACAATCACACACACAATCACACACAATCACACACACAATCACACACACACACCCACACCCACATACAATCACACACACAATCACACACAATCACACACATACACATACACACACAATCACACACATACAATCACACACAATCACACACACATAATCACACACACAATTACACACACAATCACACACACACAAGTACACACACACATCACACACACACACCCACACACACACACAATCACACACACAATCACACACAATCACACACATACACATACACACACATCACACACATACACACACATCACACACACATATACACACATCACACACATATACACACATACACATATATACACATACATACACACACATACACACATCACACACACATACACAAATATACACACAAACACACACACACACATACACACATACACACACAAACAAACATATACACACATACACACACATACACACATACACACACATACACACACAAACATACAAGTCACATACACACACAACACATACAATACAATCACACACATATCACATACATACACAATCACACACATCACACACACAATACACACAATCACACACAACACACACAAAATCACACACACAATCACACACATCACACATACACATATACACATCACACACACAATCACACACAATCACACACACATAATCAACACACTCACACACACATACACACATACACACACACACTTACACACACACACACACACACACACTCACACACAATCACACACATACACATACACACACAATCACACACATACAATCACACACAATCACACACAACACACACAATCACACAAATCACACACACACACACAATCACACACACAATCACACACACAAGCACACACAAATCACACACATACACATACACACACACACACACAATCACACACATCACACACAACATCACACACACACAATCACACACAATCACACACACACACAATCACACACAATCACACACAATCACACACACAATCACACACACAATCTCACACACAATCTCACACACACACAATCATACACACACAATCACACACACACAATCACACACACAATCACACACACACACACACACACACACACACACACACACACACACACACACACACAGACAGTTCTCTCTCGGCCTGCTTCTCAGCTTACTGTTTTGGAGATTGCTCGCCCAGAGCCTGCTCAGTTTCTCTTTGCTGTACTCTGACTTGGATTGAACAAGTAGACTTATCTCTTTTCTTGGTGATGGGCATACATAATTTTTAACCACAAGCAGGTATGTTGCTCACATGCTCACAGACACGCATGAGCGAGCATTTTCTCCAAGACATCTAGCTTGGCATCATTGTTTGACCTTGGACCTTTCTACCTCTACTGGACATTGACAGATTGTCCTTCACTTACACCTGCTTCAGTCATGTGTGAGGATGTGCCTGCCCTGTACTCTCATCAAAATTGATATGTAATCTGGTGTGTGTGAAATAGTATCTAATCATATTATTTTATTCTCAGATCCTTATAACTAAGAAGGCTAAATAAATTTTCACAGTTATTAGTTGTTTAAGTTTTTGCGCCAATATGCTATTTTTCACGGCCTTTGCTTGTTTTGCTGGTGATCTCTCTCATACTCATTAATAATTCTTCACCAGAACTATTCGTTTTATTCCTCTTATTAACCCACTCTCTTTAAAGAGATGGGTTGCCAACCTGGGGTGGTTGAGACGACCCCTGGGAACATCCCTTAAAACTCTTCTCTTTCTTTCATTTGTTCTTTTGCCGATCTTTACTTTCCTGATTTTACAAAGCGCATGCCACTAGTTTATAAGTGTGTGTCAGCCGGGATAGGATCTTGAGTTACACTCAGTGACGTTTACTCAGACCGTGAATGTGTAAATTCATCACCTAGAAAAGATTGCATTTGGGGCTGGGGTAGATGTGGGCAGTGATAAGGGCAGCTGGGGTACAGTTGCTCATTAATATCTGAGTCCCCAGGGAGTGTATCATATCCTTTCTGGCCACTTGTCCCCTGTGACGTAGCCCCTGTGTGCGAGTGTTTTCCCAGATAGTTTGAGTTCTTATAGCTAACACTTGCCATCCAGTTGTAATTACAAACGTTAATGAGACAGAGTTGGCCTGGAGACCAGCTAGCATTGCATTCACAGGTGTGCACCTGCCTCTGCTTCCCAAGGGATGTGAGTGCAGTTGTGCACCTCCGTGTTTTCGAAGCTTTATTTTAGCACCTACTAATACCAACCCTTGGGAGGTAGAGACAGGACAAGTGAGAACTTGATGCCAAGCTTAGCTCCATGTTGAGTTTGAGGCCAGTCTAGGCTATAGAAGTATTTACTTAAATCAACCAACCAGCAAACTATCCAAACAGCAACAACAAACCCAAACCCAAGAGTCAATAAAATAAAAGCAAAGCTTTATTTTTGTATAGCTTGTGAACTCACTACACAATTGCTAGCCTTTTGTGGGGGACACCCATCTCTCAAATATTGTTTTAAAGGAATTTGCCTGTTCCTACGTAGAATGTTGTTGATGTTCCTCCATATCACGGGCTTTCCCCCCTCTCAATTGCAGTTTCCTACGGGCAGTTGGAGTCCAAAAAAATTAATAGAAAATTCAGGAATAAATATTGTGGAGGCTTTCAGTTGCACACCATATTGAATAATGTAACATTTCACTTTGGCTATGGCTAGTCCAGGATGTGAATTCTCCCTTCCTCCACAGTATCCATAGTGGCTATACTGTCTTCCTATTGGTCTCTAGGCACTTTCCTTGGATATCAGATCAACCATCACAGTATAATAATAACTCTGTCCAATGTCTTTAGTTTATTTAATGGTGGCCCCAGCATGTAAGAATTAGGGTGCTAGTGACTCAGATATGCCTAAGAGAAGCTCAAAACTCCTTTTGAATGAAAAGATGGGCACTCTTGACCACCTTGATGAGGAGGAAAAAAACCGTGTGTACAGATTGCTAAGCTCTGTGGTAAGAAGGAGCCTTCTGAATGAGAAATTGTCAAGTAAATAAATCTGTGTTAATTTTGCAGCCTCGCCTCAAATTGCACGTTACAGCTCTGGTATGTGAAGGATGCTTAGTTGAGACAGGAAACATTCTAAAAAATAGTGGGTTGAGGAAATGACCAGTCAACAATGTTGCAATTAACAACGATGTGTTGTTTCTGAGATCAGTAAGTCAGTATGAAGAATTCAGCAAATGATCCCCCAAAACAGGTGGCAAGGAGCCACTTATTGCATGAAAGAATGAATCACAAAGGTTCAGGAATAGATTTGGGTTGAAAATACAAGAGTTCCTGGAGAGGCTGCAAGAGAAGAAGGTGGAACGCCTTCTTGATGACTTGCCTCCTGAAGACTTAAGCATGCTGCTTTGTGTTAGCTGCAGGGACTCACTGAGTTACACACAGAGGGAGGAGAGAGTGAAGGCACCAAGCAGGAAGGCGTTGTGAAGGGTGCCAACCTTTGGTGCTGCATTTCAAACTGCACAGGTACAGAAGGACAAACTTAGGGATGCGATCTTCAGAGACTGGGCACTACACCCAACCTGTGTGCACCGAAGACTTACATCAACTGCGATAGTGTTTGATTGAGTTGAAAGAAAACCGAAAGTACCCTTGATTACAGTGTTCTTTCTAAAATATTTCAGCTGAAAACTCTTGGAATGTTGAGGCTCTCCAAACATCCAGTTAGCCTTTGAAATTCAGCTACTCATGTCGCCATGGCTTGGTGATCTAAAATCGGAAGCGAATAATTGTCCTCCTAAAGCATCATCTGAAGGTCAACAGTAGCCTACCATCTCCTGATGGAGTTATTTCATCTTCTCACAAGAATGCTAAGAACAGCATGGCTGTTTGAAAGAAAGAAAGAAAGAAAGAAAGAAAGAAAGAAAGAAAGAAAGAAAGAAAGAGAGGGAGGGAGGAAGGGAGAGAGGAAGAATACACTCCTATCCTGGGTTTCACAGTATATGGTATTCTTTTATTATTTTTCCCATTAATCTCTTACTGTGCTCAATTTACATAGTCAACTCTATTGCAGGAGTAGGTATGCACGTACAGGAAAAACAGTGTACGTGGGGATGGGTACTAGTTTTGGTGACAGTCCCCAAATAGACAAGGAAGGATAACTACATATTGACAATCTTGAGCTGAGCTCTGAATAGGTCACGCTATTTTGATCTGGATACTTATAAATTATAGAAACACCATTCCTAATATCTCTCTAAGAGAAACAGAGGTGTTTGCTATGTGAAAGTAGGTGATGGTAGAGTATAAGGTTAGCCTCAAAAGTAAGACCTGGGGAGGTGGGCTCTTTACGTGGAGACTGAATTCCGAGACTGTGGGAGCCATGTGCAGGGTGAACTGTGAGTAGCAAACGTTTGGGGCTGGCTTCTGTGTGAGTTGTTTGGGAGATTTTTCCAACCCCCTTCTGCCTCTTCTGCCACTCCTCCATCTTGAGAGCAGAGGGAGGGTGTCTGGCTCTGAGTGGTCAGAGCTCAGGAAGCAGTGTCTTGGTGGTGGTAAGAGTAGGGGGGCAGCAGCTGCCTCTACAGAACCCCCTTTCTGTTTCCTTGTATCTTCATAATGACAACACTCAAATATGGGCCTGTTTTGCCCAATCCGAGGCACTGCATGTCAGCGATGTTCTCTGAGGCAGTGGGGACTCCAGTCTTCTACTGTGTCTTGTCTTGAGAGATAGCTTTTAGCTCAACTGCTGCTCAGTAATTCCTGGGTATTATGGGTAACGAGACACAACTTAGATAGCTTGGAGATAAAAATCATTGTTCATTACATTAAATCAAATTCTAGTGCTGACGGCCGTGGGTTTACCCATCAAATCACGTAAGAAATGTTGCCTCCCCCAAGTGCTACCGGTCAAAATTATTTCTCGGTAACATAAAATTGTATGTCCTCCTTTATAGTACTGTGAAAAAAGGTGTTCAAAAGGACTTAAAGGGAAGCCATGTGACGGGAGTCTGAATTTTTGTAAATCTAAATGTTATATTGTTCTGTAATATAGGTTATTTTGTTGTTAAACCTTTGGATTTCTTTTCTTTTTAATAATTTACTTATCAAGTGCACACTCATTGTAGAAGGTTTAGGAAACAGTGCAATGAGGAATTAGCCTCTAATTTTATGACAAAGACTAACACATTGGGGAGACTTTTGTTTACTTCTCTTGTGTGCACAAGTGCGTGCACGGGTGCTGTGGCATGCATGTCGGGGTCCGAGGACGACTTGTGGGATTTACCTCCTCTGTTTCTACCAATTGCAATCTGGACACTGGCCTCAGGTTTTCAGGCTTGGCAGCCGGTACCTACCTAACACTGAGCCATCTCACTGGACCTGAGATTTGGAGCCATTCTTTCTGGCCCGACGTCCATTACTCAGCTCTTTGTGATGCAGAGTGCTTCATCGTCTTAACAGGGCTAGTAATACCCACACTCAGTGTTGTTCTTAGGATGGCTCAGGTGGCTGCCGTATTGACCGGTGGGTGACCAGTGATCTTGCACAGTTTTCTTACACACTACGGCAGGTTGTAGGATTCAAGGGGAATTTTACAAAAAGGAAAGGAGAATCATGAGGGAAAGAGAAATTAGGCACAAGAGTCCACTTTCTCATTATTGCCTTCCTTGTTCTGGTCTCCGTGAACTCCAGCTCTGGGATTCCTTGTCTCTGGGACGTAAGTCACTGTCCTTACCCTACCTTCTCTCTCATGCTGTGCTCCGTCTCCAAGTCATGGGTGTGTTTCTGAAACATTGCTTACCTGTGTCCCTGTCACCTGCTCCCCTTCATCCTCAGAGGGGGAGTGGGTGTAGGCAGGACACCAGAAGGTAGCACAGTTTTAGGGATTCACACTGGGGAAGCTGATTTTAAATCTATATCTGGTCTAAGAAGCACGGGCTCTGAATTCACAAGTATAAGGAGAGAAGGTTTCTTTAGGTTTCTCAGGTTGAATGATTATCCTACATTTCCCATAAGCACCCATTCCACCACCCCACCCCCAGACTGCAAAGTAGAGGCTTATTTTTGTCCTGGGTGAGAGAAGCAGAGTTTCTGAGCTTACGAGTTTGCTGGTCAAATGCGATGCTTCACTTAGGCCTCGTTGACTCTGCATGTTACGGTACCATGACTCAAATTCATTTCTTCATAGATTAGTGGGAGCCCAACACTGAAAGATCTGCCTCAATCCATTTAGTAACCCAGTGGAGTTGATCACATTATCTGTCCATCCATCCTTTCGTAACTAAACTTTCATAGAACTAAACTAAACAAATAACATAAAATCAAGGCCCGAATAGTTTCAGATGTATAGTCTTCCACAGGGATTGTGGTCGACTTCCCAGGGGGGTGCGCTCTTAGAGCAAACCTTTAGTCTCTCCTACCAGCTAACCTTGCCAATAGATCATTAAATAATCTCCAAGCATTATCAAAGCTGTCAAATGTCCCATTTGGTCCTTTTGCCTTTTATTTGAGAATTTATATTTTTTTATTAACTTGCCTTTTTAAAGTGTTATCCCAGAGAAGAAACACCTTTTAATCCTCCCCCATTGGAACAAGCAAGGGTGGGGGTTCGAGCTGCAGGACCAGGGGCTTACTGGTGCTCTTACTATATTCATTGCAGGGTCACTTTAAAGTACTTTTTAAGTTTAGTTATCACACATATGCAGTCCCCTGACATACAGATCGGGCATGTTCTAGTTGGGGGACGGCTCTGCCCACTGTGGGTGGCGCTACCCTCGGGCAGGCAATCTTGAGTTATACATTAAAGCAAGCTGAGCAAGCCATGAAAAGTCCGCACTCTGTGTTCTTGCTTTGAGTTCCTGCCTTGCCTTCCTTCCGTGATGCACCGTAACCTGTAAATAAGTAAACCCGTTCCTCTCTGAGTTGCTTTTGGTCATAGCAACAGAAAGCACACCAGGGCACTTCTTTTCTCTGTCAGCGTACCCAGCTATCCACAGTGTTTGTGAGGGTCTGTTTTGTATGTACCTCGATTTTGGAATTTAACTTTAAAAAAGTCTTTAAAGAAACTTTATTTCAACTCCTTTTGCCGTTAAATGGCTTTTATCCCCTAGTAAATCTATGGCGTTTTATCTGGCCCCAAGCTTCTATAAATTCACATCTTGGGTGGCTGTGCCTTATGATGTAAAATTTTAAGGCCGATTTCATGAGTTTAATTCTGTGCTTGTTGAAATCATGCAGCCTGACAGTGTCATGAATTTCACTTCTTTTTTTCCTGTCTCTGGTTTGAAGCCTTCTGTTTGGCGTGAATGTGTGGTTATTGAAGTCATCACAGTAATTGCATGAAGAGGTTGAACATCACAAAACACTTCCTAGAATTATAATAACGTGGGGTCAAAAATGAACATTTGTTTTGTAAACTCCTTTAAAAGCTGTCCCATGACTGTGAATGGCATTTGCCAGCAAACCCCACCTTCCCCTAATGCACAAACACAATTGTAGAGGCCATCTATCCTCAGGGGATTTAAAGCAAAGTTGGTAACAAAGTATTTAACAGTACCATGTAATTACAAACCAACCAGCCTTTACTTAGAAGCATGCTATCAGTAGTGTCATGAGTGGACATCTGAGGGTGTTGAATTCTGCATGTGTGCCTTTCTGAGGGAACTTACCGCCTGCCTCTGCCTTCTTTGTCTTCTGCGGCCATAATGATCAAAATCGGTTGGAGGCTTCGCCAGCACAAATGCGTTTTCTCAGAGTCCTGGTTCATGTTTGATACAAAAATCTAAGATCAAGTCTAGCAGGGCTTGATTCACAGGGTTCTCTTCCTGATCTGTAGACCTTAGAAACTGGCACTGTCCAGTTGAGTGCCCATATGGCCTTTTCACGGAAGATACTTGTGGATGAAAGAGACTCTGATGTCTCCTGTCGTGAAGCTACAATTTCCTCACGGAGACCTACTCTCTCCATATCAGATCTCATCATAGTCATTGCCTGCTGTGTCAACTTGACACGAGCTGGACTTATCTGAAAGAAGGGAATCCCAATTGAGGAAATGCCCCCATAAGATCCAGCTGTAGGGCATTTTCTTAATTAGTGATGACGGGGTAATGCTCATCCCATTGGGGGCTGGCAGTCCCGGGCTCTCTAAGAAACCAGGGTGAGCAAGCCAGTCAGCAGCACTCTCCATGGCCTCTGCATAAGCTCCTGACTCCAGGTCCCTGCCCTGCTTGAGTTCCTGTCCTGGCTTCCTTTGATCATGAACAGACATATAGACGTATAAAGCAAATAAAACCTTTAACCAACTTGATTTTTCATCATGGCGTTTTGTCTCAGCCATGGAAACCCTAACTGAGACACTTCCTGAATGTTGTAGCTCTAAATGCTATCACGTTAGTCAGTGAGGGCATCAACATGTGACTTTAGCAGCGCCACAGATGATAACATTTGGATCTGACCTCTGTAGACTTTATCAAGTCATTCAAGGCTTCCGGTTTCTGGTTGAGTTTGGCTAGTGGGAAGCAAGAACAGGCAATATATGGAGGGGGACAAGAGCACCAAGGGCTGGCTGGACCCCTTGATTCGAGGCTGTCAGGCTACCTCCTGTGGCTTCTGGGCCATGTAACATCCCTGTGTTAGTGATGGCCCCAGCATGACTGGTCTCAGGACATTGTACCACCCCCAGACTTTCCTGTTTTCCTGCTTTGTCTTTGTAAGCAATCCCTTCATTCAACTCCGCTCTCATTCAGCTTCCTCCTGTTCCCTTCTATGATCCTTCCTGATAGAGTTGAAATGAATCTAACTTCCCCATGTCTCAGTAGTCCCCCAGCCATCCCTTTATATAGAAACAAAGCAAACTAAGGATTATATTTTATAGAAGGAATAGGTGCTGCTCTGTGGAAGGGAAGGGGAAACTAGTTTGACATGCTCTGACTTTTTGATTGAATAAGAGCAGTAAAAGTCAGGAGGAATCTTTTGGGGAAATAATTATAGACAATTCTCTCTTTACCTGGTAATTATCTAAATTATTGATCTATCTGACATTTTTAAATGACTTGAGTTTTTTTCCCCCTAAGATTACTTATGAGGGCAAAATGCAGTGTCCATCATTGGAACACAGGTATGGGATCTTTTCATTCCCATAAACTGTTATTCACTCTTTGGTTTCCTTGCTTGTGGCTTGTTCCATTTCTCTGCAGAGCTCCAGCTATGGATTCTGAGCGTCTTAAACAGTTTGCTATCCCAGGAAATAAGAACAGTTCTCCTGACAACTGATAATCAATCCTTGTTGAGTGAATGCTGTTTGAATTCTGATGATAGAGAAAGGGATAGGGCTTGACAGACGGGTGCACGCCCTAAAGGCCATTTATCAGGAAGCACATAGAGAGGCCTGATGCAAGCACTGGGTAGTTTTGTGATCTGAAGAGGTTGTGGGCTAAGATGTGGGTCCGCAGATCTGTGTTGGAGAGAAGATTCTGTTCGTCACATGCCTTCCAAACAGCAGTTGAAGAGTAGTTAGATCAGCTGTAGGATACAAGTGGCACTGGAAATGATGTATACTGAGACACACAGCTGAGCTGTGCTGTTGTGCTACGCTGTCCCTTAAAAGAGATGTTCAAAGACATTGCTGTATCTTCCCTTTCAAAAGGATAAAAAGAATCTACTCAACTTTAGTTTTAAAACTAATTTTCTTTTTTGATGGCGAATGATTGTTTCAAATTCATGCTAGATTTTTGATGGATGGATTATAAATAATAGAACGTAGAGTTAAAAACATT
This sequence comes from Rattus rattus, assembly GCF_011064425.1. Taxonomy (NCBI): domain Eukaryota; kingdom Metazoa; phylum Chordata; class Mammalia; order Rodentia; family Muridae; genus Rattus; species Rattus rattus. Next base: position 6,600,135 of record NC_046165.1, on the reverse strand, counting down.
GTTAATATTGTAAATGCAGAGTTAAACATTGTTAATATTCTGAAGTGCAGACCATGCTGTGAAGGAAGGGTTAGTTAAAAACAAGATTATCTCCCCCACAGGAGACTGTAAAACATTAATCAAATTTCTTATTTAAAACTTCAGAAAACAATCCGAGGTGAATACGATTCTCTTCCTAGCCACTTTAGGAAGTCACAGAGGAAAAATTGATTTCCTTTCCTAACGATGTCCAAACCACAGGAGACAACGAGCAAATAAAGGCCTTGAAATGGACTTTAATAATTCCCCAGCCTCAGAGCACACCACAGATGTCTGTATTCAAAGGTGACAAGCAGCATATTTTGTGATACAAAATAAACTTAATTTCCATGTGTCTGAAGATTAATACTACAGGAAATTACAGGAAGCTCAAAGAAGGAGGTAAAATTAGTGGTACAAGGCCAAATATCCAACTAAGGTGTACCAGGATCTGTAAAGTTATCAGCATTGTCTAGCTCTCCTTAATGAAAATTGCCCACCTTTGTCTAGAGGGTCCTTGTAAGTGGTTAAGAACACTGGCTGCTCTTTCAGAGGTCCTGAGTTCAATTCCTAGCACCCACATGGCGGCTCACAACTGTCTATAACTGTGATACCATGGGATCCAGTCCCTCCTGGTGTGTAGACATAGTGCAGACAAAATGCACATGCATAAATCTTGAAAAAAAGCAAAAGCAAAAAGCAAAAGAATTGCACCCTGATATAAGACGAGGTAAATGTACTTGGCTCTTTTAACCATCATCTGGAGGATTGTCTCTAAGAACCCTGTTCTTTAAATAGTAGCACATTATTCAGATCTAATAACTAGTAATTGCCCCAAAGTCTGAATCAGTATGGAATAATCAAAATGAACTTATTTATAGAGAATTATCATGTTAGCGAATTTTACGTGAATAATTAACACTCGAAACTTGAGACCTCTACAACATTAATTTCTCGTGTCTCGATCCCTTTCCTTTGAGACATATTTTTCATTTACTTGGAAGCATGTGTTATCCCACATAGATTAATGATATAATTCTTTTTGCTGAAGGGGTAAGACCCTTCATTTAGCTTGTGCATATATTTCAGTGAACTCTTTTGCAGATGAACTTGGTCAAGAGTGTCAAATTAGGTGCTGCTATAGCCTTTGCGAGTGAATGTGTGTGGTGTGTGTGTGTGTGTGTGTGTGTGTGTGTGTGTGTGTGTGTGCGTGCGCGCGGGTGCGTACACACACACACCTTTGGATTGTAAAGTTGAATGCTATGTATTTTGGTCCTCATCTTTGTATTTATTTTGAGACAGTGTCTTGCTAACCTAGAGGTGACTTACGTAGCTCAACATGGCCTCGAACTTGTGATCTTTCTGCCTCAGTTGCTTAAGCAGGTGTAATTACAGGCATGCAGACCAACACCTACCAGATCCTTTTGGGTACAAAGTGTAGACCTGAGCCGAAGGATCATCTCTCTGTAGACTTTCATGGCTGGCCCAGAAGTGGTGACTTTCAGAGTAGATATCCATGCTTTCTGGTAACACAAAAGAAGGGCTTACATATTCGGTCTGAAGTGAGTGTAGGAAAATGTTTATTTTTTCCTTTCTTAATGGCTTTTTGTGTCTAACTTGAGGGACAGGGAGAGAAGCAAACAAGGTTGCTTAGGTTCTACAATAACCTCTATATCACAGTTTTGATAGTTACCATGCGACTCTTTTGATGATTGCTGCACTAGAGGTCAAATGCTGTCCTTGAATTTATAAATTTTTGAAGGGGTTCAAATCGCCCCTCTCTTTACACCCATGGGCGTTTATCTCAGATTTAGCTATTTTTTTACATAGATTTTAAGGAGGAATCCTAGTTTCTTATGTCCCCTCTGACCCCCCTCCCCTCTTTTCACACAGTATAAATTAACAGAACATGCAGGAACACGTCTCCATGCTCTGGCAGCAAGCTGTCTGTCCTAGTGGCTCTCATAACTCCTTTACATGTTACCTGTGGGTTTTCAAGATGTTCCAATTTCTATGTCAGGATATTAGCCTCCACGGTGCCTTCAGTTATCCTGTGGTTCTTAAGGCTAATGATTGCAAACGAGACTCCAGAGCACCATCACTGTTAATACTGCCAGTCTGGACAGGGGAAAGCAAAACCTTGAAGTCAACACTGAGTTTAATTCTAGGACATAGAGATGAAGTGTTTAATGCATCTTTAAAATTATCAGAACAAACACACCTAGACATGCTTGTAGCCTTTAGTTCTAGACAGACTAGATGTGGTGGCTTTTATGATTATGTATTTTATAATATGTATATATATTTTAAAGTATGTATATAATATGTATATATAAAATATACACTATATTATCAGAGAAATGATATATGATATTTATATCTGATATACATATATTATCAAAGAAAGTTGGTGCTTGGCTTGAGGTTGCAGGGTTCTCAAATTGTCTCACAATGTCCAGGAAAAGAGATCTTTTGCACAGGATGCTTCTGATTAGCATCTTTAAAAAAATGAATTCTTGGTCTATTATCTCTTGCGCTCTTAAATTTCTTTTAAATAATGTGGTCCGACTTTTATGTTTGTTTAAGCGGAACATGTTTGCATTGTTACGGGGGAGTTCATTTAAATTTTCCAAAGGGTAATTGAATTATTCTGAAGTTGAATGCATGGTTTATGCCCAGCAGTATATTAGCTTGTAAGTTGGCAGTTGACGGCATCACTGAGAATAAAACATTTCCTCCAAGCATCGTAAGTATTTCGGGAGCTTAAAATGTTGAGTTTTGATCACGGGCATTCTTTGCAGACAGCCGACTTAATTGGTTGCACCTGACAGGTATCCTATATTCAGAACTATTTAAAAGTAAATGTGCAAACAAAATGATCTGAGGGAAATACATGCAAACGCTAGTACTGTCATTACATGGCACCCACACTAGACAGGGCAACAAATGATCGTGGGTATATCTTTCTGTAGCTGTTCTGGTGAACTACTAAAGAATTTCCAATGTCAGGCAAATTAGAGCCACCATTGAGTAATTTGGACCAACTTATGTGTTTGTAACTACAAACAAAGAAAATGATAGGTTTACTATCCCAAAGGCTGTGATTTTTCACAAGGTGGCAGAGTTTTATTGGAGTAAGACACGTTGCCCGCTAATGTTTTTCTCAATTCGATGATAGGATTGTTTTAGATAATCGTGTTGACCGTGTCTCTCTCATTTTCAATGGATGAGGCAGTGCTGGAAAGGGCAAAGTCAGGTATCTTAAAGTTCTCACCCATCCATCTCTTCTTGCAGCAGCCATAGCCTTTTAAAGATTTTGTTTCCGTTTTCTGTAAATGAAGTGACTGTTGTCTTCCTGTTTATCTTGTTATGATAGATCTATTTGACTACCTGACAATTCTTCTTACCCAGATGTTTTAGTTTCCAAACCCATAATTTTTCTCTGCATACCACTAAAACTGATGATAATTAAATGTCATAAAGTTTGAGAACACATCACATACAGGAATTTCAGCTGGCGGAAAATTAAGATACCTAAGTGTGTAAGAAGCCTCAGGCTTACAGTCATATGTGCAAAGGGTTCTGGGTTTTGTGCTGGACGTTTAGCCAATGATGAGCGGATCTTTAAGTGCTTTGTGTTGGGCCTTTGGTTTCCTGCGCTGTTCAGTGAGAGTGAAAATAATCAAGCTAAAGAGAAGAAACAAGGAGAAGTGTCAGCCCAGTGCGAGATGATTGATTGCAGAGAGGATCTGACCCTCTTAAAAATGGATTTGGTGCTGTAATTTAAATAGCTCAGAACGTCTGAAACCAAGCGATGAGTGGATTTATGTATATGTTAAAGAGGAGATACTTCAAAGGGTTGCAGGACTTGGAGAAATAAAAGCCATTACAATGTCATTAGTTTTAAAGGTAGTTGTTTATAATTTTGCTAAGTGAACTATATGAACTCTCTTCTAACATGTGATTTAAATGGAAGAGCACACCTCAGAGTTACAGTTTCTGTGTCATGTTTTTTGCTTAAAGAAATATAGTGGCCTGTTTGTGTCCTTGAGGTGTCTTCCCTAGAGGATGGATATCTTGGTATGATTCCCATCGATGGAACTTAAAGCAGTAAACAACGTTCAAACCAAGGCCTTTAGGTTTATATACAGGCAAAAATCACAGGAGCCATCTTGACATAATTCACATTGATTGATTAACAGCTACAAAATCGATTGCTTCTTTTTGATATTCCATGATGATTTGATGTGGCTTGTGTGCTTGATTGTGATTAAAAGCATACAGGACTGACGATGCAGTTAGGTTGGTAGAATGTTTGCCCAGCACACTGTATTACCTCCCTAGAATAGCATAAAACTTGGCATAGTGGCACATGCCTCTAATCCCAACACTCAGGAGGTGGGTAGAGGCAGGGATGCGGGCAGTACATGGTCATCCTTTGCTACAAGTTTCATGGCTATCCTGGGCAACAGGACGCTGAAAACCAAACCAAACCAAAAGTAAATATTAAGACATTAATGCGTGGTTGTAGCATTTATTGCTCATTCTATCTTGACACAGGTAGAACCATTTATGGCCACTCTTCAGGAATGAATATACCCCAGAATACTGAATCTACGCAACACACAAGAGCAGAGCGTTTTCAAAGGCATACACGTAACCCTAACCCTAACCCTACCCCTAATCATCAGACTGTATTTGTAACTTTGGGACTCCATGCTTTCCATTTTTTTCCCTAAATCTAGGGACTTAAAACGTCTGTGGAGAACCAGCAGAACAACAATAATCAATTTGATCTAGCCTCTAAACCAGGTGTCATTTTGATAAATGGTACTAATTAAGCTCAGGTCTCAGGTAGGAAGCCGGTTGAGTTAATGCACTGGCACCAGGATGGCCAGACAAGGACAGATGTCACAGTGAGACACAATGAGACAGAGGCAGCACTTGGGTAGCTCAGTCAAGTCTCCAAGTTTGCCTCTCCCATCGCTTGATCAAAGGAGCTCAGTGCTGAGACTTCATGGCCCGAGTGAGCTTATTCGAGGGTTGCAGGAGGGATTGCACTTGGGGAAATCTCAGCTTTTCGGGCCACAAAAAATAACTTGTTCCTTTTCCATAGTAAAAGACAAGTGCATGAAAATGATTAATTAGCCAGGATGCTCATTGTTTCTCTTCTATGATTCATCTCCTCTCTGCACAACATGGGTTTAACCTGCTGGGGACAAAGCTCTGTAATGCCTTCTTACATTAATCCCAGTACTGACTGCCTAGGTAAAGAGCGAGCAGAGTGCTCTCCATACTCTCTCCACAGTTGGGCTTTTTAGTGTACAATGACATAGGAGCAAAGTCTTCCCTTTTTAACACCAATCCCTTGTTGATTTCATAGCACTAAATTACTTCATGGATACTTCCAATGTCGGATACGATAAAACTATGATTCTCCCCTCCCCACTGCCCTGCCTCTCTGCTCAGTCATTGAAGAATAGAGAAGGGGAAGTATGCAGGAGAACTGAAGTCATCTCGTCAAGTTTTCTAGTGTGTGTGGCTGTCAACCTTTTAATATAAAGGAACGAGCAAGGGCTATCTCAGGCTTTGAAGGGCTATCTCAGGTTTGAAGGCCATAGCTTTCTTTCACAGCCATTTAACCCCGTGATTGTGATGTGATTGCAACCAGAGGAAATGTCTATACCCATGGGCCTGCAGCTGTGCCCCTTACAACTTTGTAGTCCCTGAGACTTGAGATTTCAAATACTCTCACATGCCAAACTTATTCTTCTTCATTTAAAGTTAGACATATAAAGAACATATTTAATGCGGGAGCATATGAACACAGGCAATACTGCTGTTGATCTGTGGTTATAGCTTGTATTTTCTCAGTTCCAGCACACGTATGAAGCTCAGTGAAATCATAAAGTATTGTTGCCCTTGTTTTCCAAGGACCTGTATATTTAGACTGAGAAGACTGGTGATTGATACTGTAAAATAAAAAGTTATTAAATGCCTAGACCCCAAATTACACCAATTCTCTGAGCAGCTGCACAAGGAAGTGGAAGACCAAGGAGGAATCCAGGAATATGGGGGTGGGTGTGACCCGGCTTCGATGGGGAGGAGACTTGAGAACTCAGTGGTCCTAGATCCACACACCTCAGGCAGGAATGGCAGAAGATGCTTTCTGAATTTAGGTAATTTCAGAATACAATCTGGAAACAAAAAGCCTGGGCCCATATTAGTTCTTTCATATAGCCATAAAGATTCTTGAAGCAAAATTAATTGTTGGTTCAATTTGTGTACCTCAATGTATGCTGTGGCATCCAGAAGAGGTACTGATTTTCTTCCTCTGATTATAAGTCCTGTCACTTTGATGTTGGCCATGAGAAATGAAATTCCCTGAAGAAAACCTACCTGTGTTCAAAGTTTTTATTGTGCTAAAAGTTTATGGACTTGAAGATGTAGCTCAGCTTGTAGAGTGCCTGTCTATCATGTGCAGTAATGGCAGCAAAGAGTAGAGTCCACCAAAGACTTCTACAAGGCTGATTGATCACTTAGAACTTCATGAATATGGAGAATTAGAGGGTTGAATCCAGTGTGGCTGAGACTTGACCTGACTGGAGCAGTGAGGGAATCAAGTAAGAACAGACAGACACATTGTGCACACTTTGGTGGAGTGGCGCCAGCTACTCAGTATCCTGGAACATCAGCACCTTTCTTAGGGATAGGAAAGGGGTAACTGGTCTCAGTAAGAGGTATCCATAAATGAGCAGTCTCGGGCTGTAAATCTGGGAGGAGGAAGCAGCAGCTCCTAGTTTTTGTATACACTGATCAATTGTTCACCAACGGCATGAGCATGACCTGAGCAAGGGCTTGACAATTTCCCATGAGTCTGAGGCCCAGGCTCTTGACATGTCCTGCTTGGGTCAAACAATATACATTCACTCAGGACTTTACCTGCTTAGAACTTTACTCCCTCCATACATTGCAGATTGGGAGACACATCATGGGTCCCTCAATAGCCCTTCACTGCCTACCCTTGTGTCTGACTGAACAACCTTCTGACTATGAGATGAAGCTATGTAGTATATTCCCAGACCTCTGGCTACTCCAAAAATGTCCTTAGATAGGACCTGAAACCTGAAGCAAGGACTTCTCCAATTTGCTGTAACTAGAGTTCCAGTGTCCCCACCAGTATATTTGAAAATGTGTCGATCTTTAACTTACTTTGTTCTATAACCATAAAACCCGAGTGAATTCCTCTCCTTGTTGGAATATGGTATTTGGGCATCTTGAATCTGTGTTCCTGGCCATGAGAACTCAAAACTGGTTCTGAGACAAGCTATCTCATGTTCCTTTTGAGAGCTGAGCTGTGTTTGGCGTTTACAGTGAGTCTGACAGAATGAGCAAGTCTTGCCGGAGGAAACAAAGGGAGAAAACAGACTCTTGATACGTCAGAACCTATGTAGGCTTGTGTAGAACTCAGTACAGATGAAACACTGGGTGGCCGTGAAGAAGTCTGTGTTCTATTACTGTCAGAATTGGTTGGGAAGAAAGAGGAAGTAGGCATGGTGCTCCCAAGGAGCCTGGAGAAAAGGCTGGTTGTTGGGGACAGGAGAGAATCAGTAGAAGGTCTGAAGAAGGGATGGTCACCTCTGGACGGTGCTTGAAGATGAAGAATAGCAGGGTGGCTTGTTGGGTGTAGACACTTGTCTCCAAGCCTGAAGCCTTGAGTAGCATCCCTGGAATCCACACAGTGGAGGGAATGCATAGACTCACAGGAGCTATCCTTTGACTTCTGCAGCCATGCTATGGAATGTGTGTGCACACACATAACAGATGCACCCTCATATACATACATACATACATACATACATACATACATACATACATACATACATGTTACCAGTAAGGAGTAGTGTGTGGATACTATCATGAAGTCTTGGGTTTTAACTGAGGTTTGTAGACAGTGTGTTTGGAAGGTAAAGTCAAATTTGTCCCCAGGGTGATGTGCTGAAGTGTGTAAGACCAGGATCTGTCCTACTAGGGAGTGAGTCAGCTAAAGAAGAGATCTATGTATTTTGTGCATACTAAACAGGAAAGCATTAAAACTAGAATTCAGTGGTTTTGGGAGTATGCTAACCACTCATTTTAAATGTCAGTGTAAGAAAATCTGTTTCTTGATCAATACATCTGTTTTCCTTTCTTCTGTAAACCACCGGGATTTGTTTAGAGAATCTGCCTTCTCTAATTGTGGTACAGAAAACTTTCTTTTTTTTCCCCTATAAAATGAAAATTAAATTAACAACAGAAAAATTAGAATGGAAGTTTTAACTTCCTCTCTCAGTGAGACAACTGTGTGGGCAGCAAGAGAAGAATTCTATCCAGGTAAATGTCATGTTTTGCTTGAAGCTATGTAACATACCATATGCAAAAGGACTGTCATGTCTACCAAGATAGGTAGGATATTACAATGTTGTAATATTGGTTTTGTTCCTTTTATTCTTTTTAGCTTTGTGTACTAGCTATTACTGTCTTATTGAAAGCCAAAGCCAGTGGGAAATGTAATTTTGAACCTGACAAATATAGACCATTTATTTTATCATAAAGGGTCTGAAATACCTAAGAAATAACCATAGTTTGAGGATCTCCAGCAAAATAAATCTGGAATGGAAAGAGATATGGTGAGGAGGACCGGAGAAAGATACCCAACAAATCAAAACAGAGCCGGCTTTGAGAAAGAACAAAAACACAAAAGGAAATTGGGAAAATAATAAAAGAGACAAGGGTTCACAGTGGGGAAAAAAGATGAGACGATAGCAATTTGTGTTTACCTGGAAGCTCTCATCCAGAAATGAAATTTGATAGGGATGAAGGATTTGCAAAGGTTGGGCAGTAAGCTGATCATTATTTGGTTCCAGGAGGTTGGCAACGGGGTCTGAACAAGCCTATAGATGATTATAAAACTTTGGAAAGAATTGATTCAGGCAAGGTAACAGCAGGGAAGATAATTTGCATCCAGGAGGTAGAAACAGACAGATGCTAGAAATCCTTTAAGAGTACCGTGTAGGATGAGGATCTGGCCTACTGCGTTGCGTGTTGGCTAGGAAAGACAGTGACGCATGGACACATGTGGTTCAAAAGGGGATGCCGACGTGTGAGCAAGACTCTTGTTTCTGGGTCTTTGCTTTAATCTATTAAAAATAAGCAAGAGAAGAAACAATAGACAGTCTTAGCAGAAAACAAGGGAGCTGTTGGATGCTGCTTAGCTAGCTGTCCATTGTTACAAATTGTAAATTTTAATGAAGTAGGCCATCATGGTACATACAGTACCATCTATACACACCTTGCTGATAACGTTTTGGAAATAAAATGTCTAGTGCTCTTTAGGAATTGCCCTGTTATAGTATTTCTATAGCCCAGAGTTTTCACCTCTACTCCCATACTTAATTGATTTTGAGCAATTCAAATGAAGTTGAGAAAAGTAAATAAAATAAAGACATCCATACTCTTCAACTGGGAAATAAACAATATTTTCATGCACTTACTGTTTTATGTAAAATGCTGGTCTCTATAATCTATTGATTATAAAAAAAAATCTCTGATGTGAGTCTGTCATCACTCATTTCCTTGCCAGCACTGGAGAAGCTGAATATTCTTAGCGGGGATGGGGTGTGGGGAGGTGGGGGGTGGGGAAGTGGGGGGAACACAAAATGGCTGCCAAGGTTTACCATTAAATGCCCATTCACACCTGCCCTTGCGGATCAGTGCTACAGTGGGATTCCATCACTCATTTGACCTTTAACCCCGGGAGCTCTGGTTTTCCTCATATCTCGCTTGACTATTTAGTATTACCTCTAGATGCCATCTTGACACCCCCAGTCAACTGTCCACAGACGTAGCAAGCATATCCTGTCTAAAGTTTCACCTTCTGGGTCCACCCTCTTTCCTCTCATTCTGCTCTGTCTTCCTTGACTCGGTGACAACCCTTGTTACCTCTTCAGGTGTTTTTGGAGAAAAGCAGTGGTGGTCACACCTAACTCATCCTGTTCACAGCTCACTTCTGACTTGTCACTCATTTTGCACTTTATTTTTACTTCACACATTAGTTGTGCAAATCAGAGGCTTTGTGAAGTCATTCTCACACATTCGTACAATGCACTGTGGCTGCATTCACTTGGCGGTCTTTCACCTCCTGTGCATTTCGAAGCCACACATTGCTTTTCATTTCTTTCACCTCATCCTACGTCAGACATTATGACCCTCCAGGAGAGCCTAGGCAGCCTGCTCACTCTCCCCAGATCCACTTTTGCCTCTCTTCATGCATTTGTGAGCCAAAGTGCCTATAAAAAAGGAGTCCAATCCAAGGTTGCTTCATAAATAAATTCTGGGCTCCTAAAAGGTTCAATTTTAGACAGGATTGTCTGCAAAGCTCTTTTGTCTGTTACTCCAGCCATTTTCTGCATCTCTGTCCCATTTGTTATGACAACTTCATTCTTCTGAGTTCATATTAAATGTAGTTAATTCAGAGATGTCTGAAATTAGCGTAAATGTATCTACTTTCCATTTTAATTTTACTATAGTATTTTTATTTACTCATTGAGAACTTCACATTCACATATACATACACACAATGTATTTTGATCTCCATCTTCTTCCCTTCCAGCATCTTGCTCTATTTTTTTATAATAACCCACGGTGCCAACATCATGCCATCCATATTCAAATATGTGTAGGGTCATTCTCTGGGCTTTGAGCAGCTTACCCATGTCCCTGAAGAAAAGGGACTCTCCTACCCTTGCAGCCATCAACTTCTGATACTGCTTTCTCTGGGGCAGAGACTCAGGAGCCTCTCCTCTATCCCTGCTGTGATGCCAACGGGCGTGGTCTGAGTTCCACAGCTGCCCTGAGTTCAGTCATTGTTCCCCAGGTTCCTCTGGGGCTTCTGAGTTTTAGAATCTTTCTACATCTCTTTCCCATATTTCCTGAGTCTGTTTGTATACATGCATGTGTGTGTGTGTGTGTGTGTGTGTGTGTGTGTGTATACATGCGTGCATGTGTGTGTGTGCATGTGTGTGTGTATTGTGTTCATGTGTGTGTGTGAGTGTGCATGTGTGTGTGTGTATTGTGTTCATGTGTGTGTGTGTGAGTGTGCATGTGCGTGTGTGTGCATGTGTGTGTTACATATGTCCCATTTCGGGGTCATCTGTCTGTAATCATTCATTCTTTAAACATTGGCTAGTTGTGAATCTTTGTATTAACTGCCATCCATTGCAAAAAGATTCCCTAAGAGGACTGAGAGCTCTTCTCACATGTGAGTTTGAAGACTAATATTTAGAAGGCAGTTTGATACCAAAATAATGGCAGTGGGGTCTCCTCAAGCACCTATGACCTCACCAGTCACTGGTTCTTGTCTAGGTTTACAGAGTTTCCCCCTGGGAAGCAGTCCTTAAACCCACCCAGAAAGTGACTGGATATTCTCTCGATAACCATGCCATTAGTGGACCCAGTGGCGCTACACTAGACTGGCTGCTATTGCGTATTGCAGGGTTCATAGCTGGGTAAGACTGTGGATGGCTTTCCTCCCAGCATTCTGCACAGCACTCTCTGGCCCAATCAAACATAGGCAGCAGAGGGGAAAGCTTCATGGTCAGCACTGGCTACATTTCCCTATGCTCAATGCCAATGTACACACTTTCTTCAACAATAGGATGTCCCTCTTAGACTGTGTTGGGCAACCAAGAGCCATGCCAGTATCCTGTATTGTCCAGTGACCTTTCTGGAATCCTCCTGACAAATAACACAAAAGAAGGTATTCATACCTGGCACTAAAATTTTTGAATGATAACCTATGGTTGGCTTTCCTCCCAGCATTCTGCATAGCACTCTCTGGCCCAATCAAACCTAGGCAGCAGGGGAAAAGCTTCATGGTCAGCACTGGCTACATTTCCCTATGCTCAGAAACCTATGGTTTCTGGAAGGATTACCACCCTCTGTATTAAGGTGCAGCCATTCAAACTCCTTCCAACTTATCAAAGAGTATGTTTCCAAGTGGCCTCTCGAGCATCCTTCTTGGAAGATATCGCTCCTCTCTAGGCTTTGCTTTTTAGAATAATAACCATGAGTTAGGTAGGTGGGCAGGCCTGGACATGCAGGAAGCCCAGGTCGCTGTTTCCTCCTGTCGAGGCCTGGCACAGCGATGGTCAAGAGCATCTCTGCAGTTGTGTGTGCAGCGAATGGCCACGGTTCTTCACGTGTTGACTCTCTTTGGCCCTGATAGGAAGAACACAACCTACCTGTCTGGTAAGAGGATGATGTGTGAGCCTTGTGAGCAACGTATGGTAACTGGTAAAGGTTTGCGGCACAAAATGTGGCCAAGGCAAATGCTACAGCGAGATTCAGAACTTAAGAAAAGGCAGCGATCGCATCTGTGTATGGATGGAGAGGCGGGGCTAGAGAAAGGATGAAGAAGGAATACAAGTCCTACACTTTCTGCCAGGCACAGACAACCTTACCTTTGCACAGTGTCTTCAGGAAAATAGAACTCATTAAACTCGGAGTGGTAGACTTGGAATACAAAACGCAAACTGCAAAGGCGCTAAGGTTGGGAAGGTTTGAGTAGATATTTTTGCCTTCAGAATTGGTGTTTATGTCTGTGAGCTCAGAGTATCAAGGTTAATCTGAAGGTTACATAGGGCTTATTGATTATCAAAAATAACTCGAGTGATTTCTTGTGTTTTATATTGTTGATGTGATGTCATTTTACCTGGCTACACTGCTGAACTCCACCATTGAACAGCAGTTGGCTTATCACATTGTGGTGCTTGATATGGAAAATGCTCTCTATAAAATAAATTGTAATGGGTGGTTCAATACGGAGAACTCTTAGTGCATGCAATTTAACTGTTCTTAGCAAGCACAATGCTTTTTGCAATGCACTCATTTGTTTTATTAAAGCCAATTATGCATTTGTTTTGGCTAATTTTTACTGTACAAAAGAAATCTGAGATACTTAACAGTCAATTACTGTGAGCATGCAGATAAAAATAATGAATGTTATCAAACAAAGAGTTTATATATGAGGCCAGGCAGACATGAATATAGTCTATATAAATTTGTCAGAAATTAATAACTTCTATTTTAAACCTCTTTGGAGCATGTGGGGGGAAAGAAAACATTTAAATCAATTAAATTCCTACTTGCTATTTAGATGGATGACACGATTTTATCTAAATGGAATTCTGGTAAAGCCATATTCCCATCTTCTCAAGGGATTTGTTCTTTCTTTCCTTTTCTTTCCTGAGAACCTTATCACAAAGGTAAAGAATCTCTTGATGTTTAGACCTTCATATTTAGGCTTTCCGGAACATTTGATTCTCTTATGAGTCATTAGAGAGGAGCCCCGAATTCGCCTTCAAGGGATAACGGGGAATGATATATTTCAAACAATTGGGATCAGAGAATGGTAGACACCCTGATAATAAAATCTTTCTCATGAAGTAATAAGAGAATGTTTTAATCCACCTGCCATTTATGTAGTGCTTATAATATTGCCAGCATGAAAACCCATACAGGTCTGGTTGTCATTGCATGGAGTTGAAAGTCTCCAAGTTGCATGAAGAAATGAACAGCTTGCTACTGTGACATGTCCCATGGGCTCTGACAGAGGAATTGAGGGCATGGCAGGTTGTGAAAGGGGTGGAGGGAAGGCTTGGGAAATGGAACTCAAAAGTACAAGTTTGGTTCTCTGTATGGACTAAGCCTTAGTAATCTATGGCCCACAAGGTTGTCTGTAATGAGTAATGTATTTACAAAATTCACAAAGTCTTTCATTTATGTCCTAAATTAGGGAAGGCTTTCTAGATGATGCTGGTTAAACTGAACCTCTCATTTAAGTAGGAGATAAGCAAAGGAGATAAAGCGTGTTTGTAGATTTTGGAGCCCTAGAAAATGTTAACAAGCCCGGACTGACCAGTGTTACAAGAACTGGAAGAAACGACCCCAGGGATGGGCAGAGAACAGACTTGTGTTTTCTTGCAGGCCATGATGTAGGAGCTTGCACTTGGTCCTGGTACCAAGAAGCTACTAAAGACTCTGGGGAGATTCAGACATAATCCAAAGTTATTAGCCACTTCTGACTGCAGGATGGAGAATGTATGAGGAGGAAATGATGTAGGCAGATGTGTTAGGGGTCTCTAAGGTATCCTACCAACAGCCTAGAGTGTCTTTTTGCCAGGAAGTATTTGAGTAAGAATGGCCAATCTGGAAGCTTGTAGGTTGGTCCGAGCAGACTGACTAATTTATGGCCTTGTAGATGACAAAAGAGGGCAGGCCTGCATCTTATTTCTGCTCCCTACTGTTCTTCTGTGAGTCCCATGGAGAAGTAATAGTATTTATATCAAGAAAGTAAGCAGCTCAAATGAAAGACCCATAAATCCTTTTGCAACTCAGGTACTTGGTCGGCTCCCCACCCCATTAAACGAAACGAATGCTTAATGGAACTGTCAGATGATAGATCATTAAAAATAATTGTTGTTGCTAGATCACTATTTGATTTTTTTTGGCTCAGAAGGAGTTTAAAGAATTGAGTGGCATCACTGTAATAAAAATTCCATTTCTACCTCCTATTTATGTAAAAAATGATCTAAGCACTGATGTAAAAAATGAAAAATGGGAATCGGCTTGATAGAAAACATTGTTTTGTTCTTGAATTGTTTTATTATCCATGAGTCCATTATATAATTGAAAAAAATCAAAACTGTTTTAATTAATAGTTCCATCTAAATTCTCTTTTAAATAGTTCATATATTTGACAAAAATATAAAGTATGGTATGTTGTGTTTATCAATTATATTTGAAGGTAATTTAATAGGAACCTAATACAGAAGAAAAATGTCATCACTTCAAAACCTTATAGTCTCTAGAGATTAAAAAGATTAAATTTACCTTACCAGTGTTCCTTTTGCCAGGATATATGGTAAGGTGATCACTGAAACACATTCAACACAAAATATATTAGGTTTAGGTTTTGTTGGGCAAAAAAACAGAATTATGAGCTCAAAGAGAAAAAGAGTGATTTAAAATTTATTGATGTTAAAGGGGAAATCATTTGTGTATTTTTTTAATTGGATTATACCTGGAGAGATTTCATATGCGTTAAGCACTGGGCATGTTTGAAAGAATGAAGTAATAGCTGTATTTGAAATGCTGTCATAAAATTCCCCCAAATGTAAGAAAAAATATTTTTGCTTGGAATATTTTATGTGCAATATTTTTCAACGTCAATTTTAAAATATGAGAATTTTTTAACCCAATATTCTTTTTCTGCTGGGTATATGAACATGAGGGTTTGAGGACTGTTGGTGTAGGGAACAGCAGTAGTGTGACAGCAGGGAATGACTCAGGGTAGATCCAAAGACCATCCTGGAGAGAAGATTCTTACCTTAGCTCCAGAATAAGAAAAGGGATAGAGAAGGCTTGTCATTGTAAGATCATAGACTGACTGTGGGATAGGAGATCAGGCTGTATGAGAGGGCAGGTATCCCAAGGGACTGGGAGCTCTGTGTTTCATGACACAGGAGGGTCAGATGATGGTTGAGAAGTATATAGATCTCCAGTACTTGGTCATCTCAGGATTAATCTTAATTGGCCCTTGAACGGTAACCTCCTATTTCTCTCTTGTACCAGCCACCGTTCTAGTCTGCTTCTGAATCTACTATTGCAGAGATCACGTATTTGTTTCCAGCACCTTGCTCCTTTCTCAGAGGAGGATGTTTCCCAGGTTCGTTCATGTTCTTTGGAATGCCCAGATTCCTACTTATGGCTTTCTATTACAGGTATTTATTATGTGTAGGTATGTGTCACACATATGTGTACGGGGTCAGAGGACAACCTAAGGGAGTTTGCCATCTCCGACCACTATGTTATCCTGGGGATCAAACTCAGCTCACTGGGCTGGGTGGCAAATGCCTTTACCTTCTGAGCCATTGTGCTGGCCAAGTATCCCTATAATTTTTTTAAGGCTAAATAATAAAGATGATGAGTGGCGATAAGAATTTGGTGGAGGGCTGGGGAGATGGCTCGAATGGTAAGATGATTGTTGTGCAAACGTGAGGTCCTGAGTTTCATCACCAGCATTCATGTGCAGAGCATATGCCTGTAACCCCAGTCCTGGGGAGGTAGAGACCTGAGGGTCTTGGAGCGTGATGTCCAGCCACACTAACCGTGGGTGAGCTCTAGAGTCAGTGAGAGACCCTGTCTTAAAAAGTAACAGAGAATAGAACAATGAAAAAAAGAATCTAATGTTGACTTCTGACCTCCACTGTCATGTAATACATACTACATAGACACACAGTCACATAGACACACACACACGCACTACACAGACACACAATACACACAGATACACAGAAACACACAGAAACACACACACACAGACTACACAGACACACACATACTATACAGACACACTACCTAGACACACACATATGCACAGACACACACATATACACAGACATACACATATACACAGACACACATACACACACATATACAAACATACACATATACACAGACACACATACAGACACACACACACAAAACACAGACACACTACATAGATACACACATATGCACAGACATACACATATACACAAACACACAGAAACACACACACACTCAGAAACACACACGCACACTACCAAGAGGGTACTCTTGGTGAGAATAACGCTAATGTAGTGGCCCTGGGTAACAGTATCACAATTCTCCCAAATGTTAACAATGGGCCATGACTCAGCTTTTGATACACACATAAAATCAGTGAAATTGGACTTGGAAGGAATATCTTCATGACCAAGTTTGTTGCAGAGACTTTTTTCTAGCAGACATAGGTTTGTTTTCTTTAATATTACTATCATTGTATTTATTGGTTTGTTTATTTCTTCTTTCTTAAATTAAAAGTCATATTACTTACTCTCTGAGAATTTCTGTCAGTAAATTTTTATTATGGTCTTTCCTGTTTCCAAACCCCTTCCAGATCATCCTCTACCCCTCTTCACCCACCGGACTTCACGTTCTTTCTCTCTCTTAAATCAAAACAAAACACAAAAGAAAACACAGCCGAAACCAAAAGAAAACTGCCTCAGAAAACAGGGAGTCCTAGTTGCGGTAGCTAACTGCTTGGGCACGGGGCTGCTGTGGAGTGTGCTTGACACACCCTGTTTTTAAAAGTAGGGTGAACAGTAGACGCGAGCTAATCTGCTGAGCAGCACAGATCTCCACTGTGGTTGTTAGTGATGAGCTTTTACATTTATTTATAAAATGTCCCTTGGATGTTCTTCACAGTATTTTGTAAGCGCCTCGAAGGTAAGGAATGGATTTTAAGCATCTGGGGTCGTCATGATGAGCTCAGCCGCATAGTAACGTAACTTGCTGTACCACATTCACGGAATCATTTTAACCAATAAAACTTGTCAAACCACCTTTATAATACCGCTCAATTGACTGGGCCTTTGGGAATAGAGTTGCTCTTTTTTGTGACAACAAAGCTGTCAGAGTTTAAATAATTGACAAGGCTGTTAATGGCTTCTGTTTGTGTAATTAGACAGTCGTTTAAATTTGTGAGCATCTCAGGGGTGGAATTTCGGTGGCTTTTGCTACATCCGGTCTGAACAGCCTTTATCTTGAGTGTGAACACCTTTACATGCAAATTAGTCTTTCTTCAGGAGCTATTCGGTACTTTTAAAGAAACTTACCGAGTAAATTTTCCCTAGGGTGCTTCTCGGGTTGGTTAAATGATTGTATTTAAATTTGACTTATTTGAGGATATGGATCAAAATTAAGTTGGCTTAGATTTACTATTTAGCCCCACAGAATTTTTGTAAGAGGGGACTGTAATGGGTTTTTGTCCAGGTTTTTAAACATTTTCTACCTCCACTTTCTGTTAATGCTCAGAGATGTGGCCTTCGGGGTAAACAAACTGAAAATGGGGCCCTTGGGGAGTCTTAATTCCTTCAAATTAAGATGAATGCAGAAAGATACCAGAGTTGTGTTACAAAGCTGGCCTGGCCTTCAGCACTAGTAGTTTAACCGTTCCTTTGGGGACATGACATCATCTTTATGCGCAGGCTCGGTGAAATGACGTTATCCTTATGTGCAGGCTCAGTGAAATGACGTCATTCTCACGCGCAGGCTCAGTGAAATGGCGTCATTCTTGCGTGCGGGTTCAGTGAACATGCAGTAATCATTCAGCGTTATTAGCGTCCTTTCCTTCCTCATTTTAGCCTCTATGTTTGTGAATTTCATGATGCGGATCCAACCTGCGGGTTCCTTCTTTTGAAATCTAAAAACCTCTGATATTATATGGGTATAAATGTTTTCCCTAGAAGCCAGGAGAGGGTGTCAGGTCCCCTGGAATTGGAGTTACAGGTGTTTGGGAAACGCCCCGTGGATGCTGGGATCAAACCTGGTTTCCTTAAAAGAGCATCCACTGCTCTTAACACTCCTGCTGTGTCTCCAGCCCCAGTGAATCAGGCTCCCCCCCCCCCCATAACTTATTATTTACTTTACATCCTGATCGATCACAGCCTTCCTGGCTCCTCTCCTCACAGTCCCACCCTTACAAACCCCTCCTCCCTTTGTCCCCTCTCCTTCTCAGAGAAGGGCAGCACACCTGGCCCACCACCCCACCCTGGGGCATCTAGTTCCTGTAGGACTAGGCACATCCTCTTCACTGAGGCCTTACTAGGCAGTGCAGGTAAAAGGAAGGAGATCCAATGGCAGAAAACAGAGACTGGGATAGCCCCCTACTCCATTTGTTAGGGGGCCCACATGAAGGCAAAGCTTCACATTTGCTGCATATGATAGGGAGTCTAGGTCCAGCCCCTGCATACTCTCTGGTTGGCCGCCTAGGCTCTGGGAGCCCCATGGTCCCAGGTTCGTTGACTCTGTCGGTCAGCTTGTGGTGTCTTCGGCTCCTCCAGCTTGCTCACTTTTCTCTCCGACTCTTCCACAAGACTCCCTGGGCTCTGCCTGATGTCTGGCTATGGGTCTTTCCTTCTGCTTCCATCTGCTGTGGAAGGAAGCCTCTCAGGAGACAGTTAGGTCACATTCCTGTCTGCAAGCACAGCAGAGTATCATTAGCAGTGTCAGAGGCTGGCTCTCTCACCTGAGGAGGGTCTCAAGTTGGGGCAGCCTTTGATTGGCTATTCGCTCAGTCTCTGATCCATATTCATCCCTACACAGTTTGTAGGCAAGACAGATTTGGGGTTGAAGGTTTGGTGGGCAGATTGATGTCTCCCTCCCTCCTCTGGAAATGGTGTGTGACTACAGGAGGTGGCCACTTCGGTCTCTATATCCCTCTCTGGTAGGAATCTCAGCTAGGGTCTCCCCCATAGACTCTCAGTATCCCACCCTGTCCCCAGACCTTCTCTAGCTAGTCACCAGAGATTTCCATTCTCACTTCCAGCCCCACCCCAATGCCCATTTGGCTGTGGGTCTCTGCATCTATCTCCATCTGCTGCTGGATGAATCCTCTCAGGAGACGGTTATGCCAGGTGTCCTACATCCTGGAGAGGGCTACTATCCAAAATATAAAAAGAACTCAAGAAACTAGACTCCAGCAAACCAAACAACCCAGTTAAAAATGGAGTGTAGAGCTAAACGGAGCATTCTCAACAGAGGGATCTCAAATGGCTGAGAAGCACTTAAAGAAATGTTCGATGTTTTTAGTCACGAGGGAGCTGCAAGTCAAAACAGTTCTGAGGATCCATCTTACTTCCATCAGAGTGACTAAGATCGAAATCTCAAATGGCAGCACAGGCTATGAAGGATGTGGAATTAAAAGATCACTCCTCCATTGCTGGTGGGAGTGTAAACTTGTACAGCCACTCTGGTGGTTTCTCAGAGAACTGGGAATAGTTCTACCTCAAGACCCAGCTATACCAGTCCTGGGCATGTACACAAAAGATGCCCCACTGTACCACAAGGACAGTCACTCAACTATGTTCATAATGGCTTTATTGTAATAGCCGGAAACTGGAAACAATCTAGATGCTCTTCAACTCAAGAATGGATTAAGAAAATGTGGTTCATCTACACAACAGAATACTATTCGGCTATTAAAAACAAAGACACTGTGAGTTTCGCAGCCAAATGGATGGAACTAGACAATACCATATCATCCTGAGTGAGGTCACCCAGAGTCAGAAAGACACATATGGTATATAATCAC
The DNA here is from genome assembly GCF_011064425.1 of Rattus rattus. Taxonomy (NCBI): domain Eukaryota; kingdom Metazoa; phylum Chordata; class Mammalia; order Rodentia; family Muridae; genus Rattus; species Rattus rattus. The sequence continues at coordinate 6,579,902 of NC_046165.1, read as the reverse complement.
TGAGAAGTGGACATTAGCCACAAAGTGCAGGATAACCATGCTGCAATCCGCATACCCAAAAGAAACTGGGCAATAGTGAAATCCCAAGGGAGGATCCACCAGTCTTACCCAGAAGAGGAAACTAAATAGTCATTGGAGGTGTATGGAGAGAGGGAACTGGGTATGATGGAGGTTCTTGAAGTACCATTTAGTGGCCTTAGGAAGCCTGTCATCTGTAAGTGGGGACGTGGGTGACAAAGCCGTCCCTTTGGATGATAGTCATAAAGAAAAGGTACCATACCAAACCTAGTTTTACCATAGAAAACCTTAGAAGCGATTGCAGACTAGAGTTCTTTTTCTAAAGGTAAACATTTTTTCTCTCTTTCATGATGTCCACTGTACTCAGGTATTGATAAGGCTGCTTCCCTAAGCTTTAAAAGGAGATGCCATTGTGAGAGCTCAGAAATCCTAAGTGCTTTCTCAGTACAAAGCGTGCTGAGTTCTTGTGCACCCCACCTATGTCGGCGTTAATCAGCGAAGATAAACATTAGGGACTGTGTTTGTCATCGGGTTGTAGGTGTTTGCAGATGGCAAGAACATTACACAAGCTGGTTTAAAACTTCTACCAGAAGAAAGAAAATTGAAATCTGGTGCCTCTGGTGCTAATTATCGAGGTATATTCTGCCAGGGATTGAAATCTATGGGTGGCCTGCAACAGAAGTCTTCCAGATATGATGGATTCCATAAACAGATAATGAAGCACTGTCAGTTTTTCTCACGGGAAATTTAAATACATTGGGTTTTCTCTCTAAGGTAGGTGTAACCACGTTTGAAAATAAAATTGTTGTTTGCTGCTAATACTTATTAACTTCCAGTGATATCCACATTCCTGTGCTTCAGAGTCACAGCATGTATGATGATTAATCTTAACCACTTTCCATAGTATCAAAATTTCGCCTCATAACCCAGGTGGAAGAATGAGATTGGCAGCTGTGGTGCTGATCTGTGTGTTACTTCTAAATCCTCCCATAGACAGTGAGGTTTTTCTTGGACCCTATTTCAAGCTGGCCCTGAGCCACTCCGAGGTTGGATGCTGATGATATGCCCAGTATTCAGAGCTTGGAAGGTGAACGCACAACAGAGGGACACAGCATTGGGAGCAACATGGCGGTGTGGTGTCTTCAACTGATTCACCTTAATTATTTCCATTTCACTTCTCCTGACAGCTCAAGGCCATCCATTCTTCAGAATTTTCTTCACTTGCTCGTGGTTTCAATTTTCTCAGTCTAACCATCTGATGCACAGAGATCTTTCAGATGTCAAGACTTGAGGGTCTACTTCAGTCTTTTCTCTGGCTTCTGTTGGGTGGTCCCTACAAGGGCTGCTAGGCCATTCTTGCTCTATGTATAACTCACAGCATTCTGGTTCTCCAACCATCTTGAGTCATGAGTATTACTGGGGTCTTAGCCACTAATGTAAACTTGAGAAGCCACTAGTGACAAACAGGCTAGGAGACATTATCCAGCCTTCCACTAAGTGTGTTGTTCATGCTAGCTCCTGGCATGAGACAAAAGTTAAGGATTGCCTGATTGATTCTTCTGTGAATGGAAGTCCTCACATGTCTACCTGTTGTTTGGGTTGCAATAATGCATGAGGGGGGCATAGACAAGTCACACTTATTAATATTGCATATTATTATTCTCTGTAAGAACAAAAACTTTAAATAGAGTTAAGGAGTTTAAGATAGATAGACTAGGCCACACAAAGATAGAAAGACAGATAGAAAGCAACACAAAGTATCTATTTCATATTCAATTTAATAATATAAATATTATGTACAATGATATGGCTTCCTATTTTGAGTTGTGAAAGCTAGTTTCTCTTGGTGAAGATTGCATTTGTAAATACTCTGCAGCCCAGTAACTTGTTCCAACCAGTAAAACATAGAAATGGCAACATGAAGCCACACACACAGCAACTGTTGCATATCAATCAGTGAAACCAGGAATGGATTTGGATTTCTTTGCTTGCTCCTCCCCTCTCTGCCAGGGAATGAGCTTATATGAAATGGAGAGGGAATGCGTTAGCTGTCAGGAAGAACTTTTGGGGTGTAGATTGAGATTATGGAGGACATTTGCAGAATGTATCTGAAGAGATGGCGAGGCCACCCAGAGCCAGTCCTGCAGAATCAGATGTGATTGAGGTAATTTTACACCCTAGTTTTCAGATTACATCATTTTAAGGCAGATACTTTGAAAATGGTGTTCTAATACAGACTTGATTGAAATATTTACCAGGGAATCAGCCCCTGAAGCTTCTCTGGGTTCCAGGAAAATTAGTGTTTGTTTCCTTTTTGATGTGTGTGGAAGAAACCTGAATGCACCCTTTCAAGTAAATGCAAGGAGTTTTCTTAGAGACTGGAAAACAGACAATGGAAACTGTCTTCTGATCCCCAGAGAAGGGACCACACAGCAGCTTTCTCTTCATGAGGGAATAGCATTTATACCGGAGAGGATTTATAACTTTATGGCCCAGATACTGCAAAATGATGTGACAGCTTCAAAACCTTATTTCTGTGGGACTCTTTCTGGGGAATGGCAATAGATTTGCTTAGTGACTGCTAAAAACAAACTCTGAGGAGACAAGGGATGGAGTAGTACAGTTCTGTGAGGAAGTGTTCAGCCTTGATGAGTATTAGGAATATTGTATTTCATGGCTCCAGGGCCGAGTGAGTGACAACTTGAGCAGCCAATCAGACATTTCCATTTTTTTTTTGCGTGTGATTATAAAGTCTTTCCATAGGATTCCTTCTTCTGTGCTGCATGCTAGAACTCATCCCTAATCCTTGTCCTTCCTCAACAGCTGTGCCTCTTTAGTAGGCTCTTGTTAGAAGAAACACCTGCCATGGTGCAACCTCTTCTGCCTTCCCTTGATAGCTCCGTGTGTGTGTGTGTGTGTGTGTGTGTGTGTGTGTGTGTGTACATGTGTGTGCATGTGTGTGCATGTATGTGTGTATGTGCATGCATGTGAATGAGTGTGTATGCATTTGTGTGAGTATATGTGTATGTGTGTGTAAATGTGTGTACGTGTGTGCGTATGCATTTCTGTGTGAGTGTGGGTACATATATATGTAAGTGTGTATATATGTGTGTGCATGTATGTGAGTATATATTAATGTACGCATGTGTGTACATGTGTACATGTATGTAAATGAGTATTTATACATCGGTGTGAGTGTATGTGTGTGTGTGCCTGTGTGTGTGAATGCATGTGTATATGAGTGTGTAATGCAAGTGTGTGTGTGTGTGTGATTGAATGACTCTGAAGCAACAAAATCAATATGACAGCATTACAGAGTGAGGTCTGTACAGATATAGAAACAATATATTTACCTTATGCTCCAGCTTTTTATTTTAAAACATCAGTCAGTTTGAAGGACCATCTTAAATTTGTATTATGTCGGTGTTACTTTCATAGGATTAGGTGTATTTCCAATAAATCCTTTAACTGGGTTCTCACATGGTAGTTATGTAATGGCAATCTCTCAGACACAGAATGTAACATTTGGATTTAATTAAGAATATAGTGAGATTGTGATATAATTAATACTGTCACTGAATTCCCTATAATTTATTTTCTTTTAAAAAGACACTGCTGCGTCCAGTATAAAATAGTCTTCGAGTGCTTACCCTAGAGACTTGCAGAGAGTTCCATCCCAGGCTCACTGACTGGCAGAATTAAAGTTTTGCCTTCCTCATTGTGTTTATATTTGTAACCTTCCCGATGACAAGAGAGACACTTTGTATCTCTTTGGCTAGTTGATTATGGAAACAATAATCCCTAAGATTGGAATGTCTTTATCACTTTCCTGTTGGGAAGAAGAAAAGGCTGAATTTTGCTCCCAACCCAGGGAGAACTTATCTGACAGTTTATCATCCTGTCTTATGTGAGAGACTTGATCAGACAGTGGTGACAAGGACCAAGAGTGCTGTTATGTCCTCCATTTAACTGGAATCTCATGGCAAGACCCTGTGGGACTGGGGCCTCTTGGACCCTTAATTTTCCCTTAATGTGGCTACATTGACTCAATCACCCACTTTGGTTTTTTACCACGATTTTGTCTCTCTAATTGACTTATTGAAGATGAATAGTCAATTCCAGCTTGTTAGTCTGCTAGGGTCCAGGTGCCAACCCTCCCAACTTCAGTGACTTGCCAACACAGCCTTCTGTTGCTGAGTTCAGGCAGTGGGGAGGGGTTGTGGTCTCACAGTCTTTGCTCAGGTTGCCTAAGTGTATTTCTGTGTACTCTCACTATCTTCTTTGCTAAGTGTCTGGTCTTTCTCATTTCTCACATTTCTTCTGCCCAGAGTCTGAGAGCACTTCTAACCACACTCTTAATTTAGATGGGAATCCTCAATAGATCTCTAACACATTATAGCGCTTTTTTATTTACACTATAATATAGTATTTCTTGTACACTTAAAAAGCAGATGTAATTCCTGTTTGTACTGTGCAGTGAGGACAGACATTGTGCATTGGATATAAGCCTGCCTCCCAGAGTTCATTAAATGTTTAATAGTTAGATCATTGCATTTCTAATGAGTTAATTTATGCCTCAGAACCTGGCTGGACTAGGATGGCTATATGGGTATTTACAAGTATTTCATTGATAATTGAGGAAATTGTAGAGGTGTTTGGATTGATAGGGAACATATTAATTTATTATTAAATTAACATCTAACAATAGACAATTACAAATGATAGGCCCCTAACACCTGAAATTTCTATGCAACATATTTTAAAAATTAGATCCATCGGAGGGGAGCTTGTGTTTTTGTTATGAATACACATACATGCTATCTCCAATTTATAAGGAAACTTATGTTGAAGTCTCATGCATGACAAATATGTTTTTTGTTTTGTTGTTGTTGATGTTCTCTTTTGCAAATGTCGTGCCAGTCCTTGTCATCGCTGTTTCTGTTTCCCCTTGTTGGCTTCTGGGCCTGGTTCTCTAGTCTCCACTTTACCCTGTGTGCATAAGAACACTTTTATTCTCAATCCTCCCCCTGAATTTCTTGAGGGAGATGGAGCAGGTCTCTTTACTTTGAATCCTGTTCTTCTCCTGCCACCGATTTCTAACTAGTTACTTTTCTACAGTCATGGTAGCTCAATGCCACTTGTAATACAGCACAGCCAGAAGGACATGCCTTCCTAACAACAGATTCTTAGCAAGGAGAGGAGACAGCAGTGATTAGGAAAATGTAGTATTTACTGCCACAAACTCTGAGAGTGTAAGAGAAAAGATTAACAGAAGATAAGGTTAAAAAAAAGGAAGCTGGGACTCTAAGCGCATAATGAACAGAGATTTGAGGTTGATAGAAAAGGAGGAGGAGGCAAGGAGAAGGAGAAAGAAGAGAGAAAGTAGTTAGAAAACGTACCTAGAACTTCAAACTGAGTTGGGAGAAGAGGGCAAAGGAGCTTTTAAAGACACAGCAACATGATAAGGCATCCAGCTACTTCTGTGTAAATGGATTCATCTTCCCAGTGAGTGTCATGGACAACTGCCTTATGGGGCACTTCTTTTGCTGTGGAATCTGGAGATAATGACATTAGTCACAATAGCTAAAAAACAGATGAAGCTCTGAGGCACAGTACATGATGAATCTTGAGGATGCCACGGTTATGAAATAAACTACACATGAAATATCCACTCATACATGATTCGACTCAGATGAAATATCTAAAATAGTCAAGTACAGACAAGCAGAAGGGAAGATCGGTGTTCCTAAGAGATGGGACCAGGGAAATGAGGGTATTTATTTATTTAATTAATTTTTTTTTTAATGAGTTCAGAGTTTCAGTTTGAGGTGAAAAGTTCTGAGAATTGAGACTATTACCTAACAAACATGTGTATTTCATGTACCTGAATTGTATGTATGATTGCAAATGTTACCTTATGAGATAGACATGCAGGTTGCATGTCATGTAGGTGAGGGGAATCCAGGACCCCAAGTACTTTATTAGAGGAGGTAGGCCATAGAGCTGAGGGAAAATAAAATCCGTAAATCCGTAGTAGGTTGAATGGTGGCCTCCCCAAACATGTATCTATGGGTTAACTGTCAGACTTTCACCATAACTGTCAGACTTTCAACATGACCTTACTTAAATAAAGGTTTGCAGAGATAATTAGATATCTCAAGGTGAGATTTCGTAGATGGCCTCCTGTCCATCAAAGGCAACAAGAAAGGATCCTGTGAAGACACAAGAGAGGAACGGAGATGGATGGGATGCCAGACGAGCCTGTGAACAGAGACAGGAGCAAGAACAAGAGCAAGTGTCACTCCTGGACATTTAGGGACCTCAACCTGTATCACTTCTGACCTCATCTCCAGAGCTATGATGGGGTGCATGCACACTGTGTCATATTATTAGGTTTATGGAAATCTGTTATAGAAATCCCAATTTTCATGGAAATTTCTGTCCCTTCAGTTTCATGCTGTGCGTTCTTAGAGCACAAGCAGTTTTCTTGTACGCAGCATACAGTTGGGCCTTGTTTGCAATCCATTCCACTGCTCCATGCATCCTGCACAATCTGCAGTGCTCAGGCCACATATAGCCAGAAAATGAATGAACTTGGTTCAACACATGACAGTAAACTGACTTAAACCATCATAGGATGCTTTTGGTAAAAATCATGCAGATGACATCATGTTGCATGTCAAAAGGAAAGGATGGACATGCTTGACTGTGGAAGGGTGCAAAGGCTGCTGTTGTCATTTTGTTATTTTGTGACTGCAGTTTCAGCATCTTCTCCTTTGTGATTTGATGAGTTTCATAGTCACATGCTGTTCTGCTTTCAATCTTTTCAGGTCATGTGTTGTGTGCCCAGGTGCTATGGGGAATGTCATTCCATCTGCCCACATAGCACCTAGAGTTCCAGTGGCTTGTAAGATTCTGACAACAACTTAACTTTCAAATATGTATGTCCTACTTATACTGCTTCATCTGTTCACACTGTGACAGAAATATCTAAAGTAAACAATTAAAGGGAGGAAAGATTTACTTGGCTCATGGTTTCCAGAGGTCTTTGTCTGTGATTGGATGGGGCCAGGGCTTTGGTACTGAAGCAAGGCAGACTTTCATGGTATTCAGATAAGGAGTTTGATTACCACATAGCAGTTGGAAAGGAGACTAGAACAGGAAAAGCCAGAGACACTATATATCCTCCACCTAGCTCCACTGTCTCCTTAGCTATGGAACAATCAATAGATTACTATTAACATGACCCAGCTGCTGTTCCACAAGCTCTACTAACTGGTGATGTCATCATGTGAGCCTTTCTGAGTAACAAGTCCTATGTAAATCACAAAACTCTGTTGTCCACATTTCAGGTTATTATTTTACATTTACATATTTTACATTATTGCATGGTTTACATTTACATATTTTATATTGTATGACCATCAACACATGATGGTATATTTTGAATATATTTTTCAGTTTATACCCTCCAAAGTTATCATGCAACACCATTATAGTATTAGAATATTTTGACATTGACAATCTTATGCTGGATATTTCCTTCATGTATTTCCTATTGCTGACATGAACAGATCATATTAGTGAATAAATTGTTTTCTTTGTAGGTATTAAACTATATATGTATGTGTATATATACATACATGTAGGTGTATGTGTTATGTGTATATGTATTTTGTGTGTAGGTAATAATTTAACTTTTACCATGCAGAAAATTCTATATTTGTTATGTGAATGAGTCAGTCGATTGTCTCGCTGATAAAACACTGAGAATAACAGGGAATAGGGGTTATTTTGGCTCAGGCGATGGTGCTCCTTTGTCTGTAGGGTCAATGGGTACAGTGTTTCTAATACAGTATTTATATCCATTTCCCTGAAATCAGAATCTCTTCCTTGGTGGATTGACATCAGTTCATCTTTGTACATGTGGTGTTTAGAGTGGGTCTTTGTATAAAGAAGACACCATGCTGAAAATGAATCAATGTGTTTTAATTACTGTTTTGTTTTCAAAGGAGGTGCAGGTTTATTATTAAAACTTCAACCATTGTGTCAGTGTAGAAAGGGATAGAACTGATCTTGCCTCTGACTCCTCGTAGTCTGAATGCATCCTTCTGTTTATCTGGATGTCTGGAATTTATGAAAATAATTATCCTATCAAAAACCTTGTTAGTGTTTCGCATTCTTTGTTTTGGTGAGTACATAGTGGACAGCTCTTCTCTGGAGGCCGAGACACTGAGCTTATTATTTCCTGCACCCCAGCCTTTCACAAAGATAACTTTTGCGATCTTGACTGTGGGCTGGAGGAGCTTCTTTGCACTCAGGCAGAGGAACGGTGCCACGGTAGGTTCCTAACACAGGAAGGTGAGACGCTCCAGAGAGAAGGTGGATGCTGTGGAGCTCAGAGGAACAATGTACTGTTGCCGAACAGGAGAAAACAAACACATCAGAAGAAGAAACTTTAGGGTGGTCTAGAAAATAAAAATATAAATGAATGAATGAATGACGCACATTCTGAAGACTAAAAGAGCCGAGGAAACTGACCATGTCCCTTTCTCTATAGCAGCAAATAAGAATCAAGGATTTTATAGTAATGATGTGGACCAGCTGTTGAAGAAAATGACTGTGAAGAGAGTCAAGCAAATGCTGCAAGCCGGTTAGAAAAGACACTCCGCAGCTTTCCTTTGTGTCAATACTCTGGACTTTTTAGACGTTACAATGTATCCAACAGGAAGTCGGTGTCTGACTTCCAGCTGGGCCAGGAGGAATCTGAGATTTTGTGGTGCTTAACCATAGCATGACTCTCCTAAGCTGGGCTAGGGTCATTCATTTTGATGTCTTTGACTGAGCTCCGTAAAGCAGAAAAGAAGGGACTGGATAGTTAAACACACAGGTGCTGCCTGTTTCGCAGACAGTGGCAGTGCCGTCCCGCCATTGTTCAGCAAGGTGTTTACTGTGCCTTTGGAACCAGAGCATAAATGGAGTTCCACTGCACAGTAAATGGAAGCAAGAGTTGTAATTTGGAACTTGGACAGTCTTGCGGTGTGTATATTAAAACATTTTGTCATCTCCAGAGTGCAGTAGACATCTGAACTAAAATTCTCCTGTTTGATTTATTAAATTACTTAATCAATTCAACTGTGACCTCTGAATCTCTGGACTTTTTTTCTTCTTCTTAAAACACAGCATTAGTTTCTACCTCACAGGCCACCCGTAGGATTCAGGAGCTTGTTCAGTAATCGGGATAGCGTCATCCGTTGGAGGTCCATGTTCTGAAGGCTTGGTCCCCCATGTGGGGCAGTATTGGGAGGTTTTGGAGCCTATAAGAGGCAGACTAGATCAGCAGAAGTGTGCCTAGAAAGGGAACAAAAAGACCACAGCTCCTCTGTTCATTCTTAGTGTCCCAACCACCCTCAGGAGCACAGCCTCTTTAGAGACCCTTGTCACAGAGTCGTCTCTCACCATGAGCACAAAGGCAATAAAATAAAGTGACCAAGGACTGGAACCTCAGAAGCTATGAACTCGAGGCTCACCTTCCTTCTTTTGATGCTAATTCATCTCAGATGTCCTGCTGATCCTGGGGGTGGGGGAGGTGGCAGTGGCTCCACCACCCTTATCTCACCTGCTAATGGAGCATCCCTGGAGACCAGGGCATGGTTTCCTGCCCCTGCAAGGATTTGTATGGGTTCTCCATAGTTAATTAGTAGTTTTGCTTGGGAAGGCCTCCCAATAGGATGTCTGAGGTGACCTGGCAAATGAACAGGATGTTAAATGAGAGCTCATAAACCAGATGAAGCAAATTCAGAGATTTTTGGGGTGAATGGTGCCTGTTTATCCGCAGAGATGATTTCCTCCCGGATGCAGTAAGAGCTACATCATCAGCCTTCCCCACTGTGAATGCGTTTTACCATCCAAGCCAGCATGGCTGCTTCTGAAAGCAGAAACTATGTCTGGCTGCTTACACCTGGACTTCAGATAGAATCTGGAATCATCCAGGCTAACGAGGAAAGCAGGGCTTTTGACGGGTGTTGGTCTCACTTGGGATCTGTTTCAACTGAAGGAGGAGGATTTCACCAAAAGAACTCTCCGTTTACAGCAAGCTAATATCATAGCCGCATCCTGAGGCCGGTTGGGTGTTTTGCAGAGGGTGGTTGTTGTCAGAGGAGTTGGGGATCCTGCCGAATTAAGAGTGTGACTGTTTCACTGTGCACAATTAAGCAGTGGTAACAGGACCCCATAGATTAATGGGTTTATCGTGGGATAAGAGGTGAATTCCCTGTTCCCAATCCTAGTACTCTTGTATCCAAAGGGCTTCTACTTCCTATTTAGTGTGTATCCACTGGAGCATTCATCCCTGAAGTACCATGCTCTGTGGTTCGCAGAGTATGGAAAGACCATTTGCAGATTTTCAGTTACACGCTCCTAGCCTTATTCAAGTGTGCTGTATGGGTTAGCACTTCTCTGTGACAGGTATGAGGGGAGGTTAGAACACAGGCTGTTACCTGTGATTGGGTTTGGAATGTTGCTCTGTATGCTCATGTACTCAGCAAATTTGGGACCACTGATACTACTGGAATATTGACTGCTGGGGAGACTATAGCTCACAACGATGCATCGTATGTTTCAAATTGCTGGGAGATACAAGTTTGAAAAATTTCACAACAAAGGAATGATCAGTGTTTAAGGTAACGGACACACTCATTACCTTGGTTTGACTTTTGTAGAATGCATACACATGTAAAGACATCGCATTTAGCTCCATAAATGTATTCACTTATTAGCTGCTGGTAAAACAAAAATGTGAGGCTAATAGTAGTTCCTAGTTCCTATGTTTGGGGTACCGAATGGCTGCTTGATAAATGCTGCAAAAACAGCACATGGTGGGAACAATGTAAATATTTATATTAAAATATTTATGAAGATAAAGTTTCCTCCTGTTATCAGGTACTAGTTCCATTAAGTGTGAAATGCACACATACATAAATTTGGGAATAAAGAAAAGGGCTAAAGAAAAATAAGGTCCATAGATGGCCATAGGATTTTAAATAGGAGAATGGTTGGGAACCCATCCATCGGAGGCTGTGAGATGGGAAGCCCTGTGTTCTAAGAGCTGCTACTTTTTGAGTGTAATGTACTCTAGAGCCATTTGTAAGATTCCCTTTGTTTTCTTATTTGGAACCACTGGGTTTTGCAGGGATTCTCCTGCAAACACTTTCAGTGTTGTTAGCATTGCCACCATAATCATCAATATTTTAATCATTGCCATAAACTGTAAATTCCATCAGACTGTTTTTGCAATTCCCTATATTTGTAAGACGCAGTGGGTTCAGTCTCTAGGCCTACAGGTTTTGAAATGATAGATTTTGCTTGTTTTCTTTTTCTTCTTATTGAAGCCTGATGAGACCGTAGGGGATTTAGTGTGTCTGTCGTTGAGTTCTCTGAATGAAGCAGGAAAATAGAAACGTTTGTGGCCCTGACAGTACAACATCCAGTAATGACTGCGTCTAAATCCTGGATAGAATGGCCTCCCAATCACTGTCACAGACTGATAGGAACAAGGTCATCTTGTTATCTGGCTCCCAGGTCTCCTGACGGATGTCAGGGAAAGAGAAGAACAACATCAAGAAGCTTATAGGAAAACAGAGGATGCAGGATAAAGGGACATAGGGGCTGGAATTAGGAAGGATCATATTCAGATTTTGGCTGTTTCACTTATTTAGTGAGTCGCAGTAATTTGCGAGGCAGTTCCAGTCTATCTCACCTCACACAGTCAGAATAAAAATAGGGAGATATCATTCAGTAGGTCCACAGCACAGCCTTGTTTCCCAGGCATTCACCATATAATTTGCTTCTTTTTTTTCCTTTGTTGTAGGTGCATATATGTGTGGAGGGCACTACATGTGTATGAGTTTGCATGTGCATGTGGAAGCCAGGGATCAAGTTTGGAAGCCATTTCTTAGGATGAGTCTATGCTATTTCTGAGACAGGCTCTCTAACTGGGACTTGGGCTGGTGAATTAGAATAGGTTGGTTGACCAGAAAGCCCCCTGGTCAATCTATGTCTGCTTTTCCAGCATTGGGATTGCAGTGTACACAACCATGCCTGGCTTTTTCCATGGGCACTGGGGCTAGTACGACCAGGATTTTAGTGACTGAGCCATCTCCCAAGCTCTTCAACTCTTTATTGATTGGAAAAATCATGATTTTTATTAGTATGCTCTAACATCCAATGTTGTGTTTTACCTTAGTAAATATTAAATACATCCTTCTTTGACATTGAATAAATAATGGCTTAACTAAATCCATTTATTTAACATCATACACCTATAATCTGACAGTTGCTATGCCAAGAATCTGAGGAATAGATATGAAAGTAGTAGAAAATCTCTTTGCTATAGGTGTTTATAAACAGGACAGGAGGATATACATTCGAATGGGTGAATTATAAGAATGTTCTCTGAAGTGGGGAAATCCTCAAGAAGACATCTAGTCAAAGTCAACCAAGTAAATCCAATAGGGTAACAGCCCTTGTGTATAAGAACCCAGGGAGAGAAAAGGCATGTGAACTAAGACCTGGACTCATTTGTACTCGCCTAGACAAATTTGTGTCTGTGTCCACACATGCATAAGGTATGGCATCTTGGGCAAACAATTAGGTAGGGTCAATCAATGAAAATCTTTGTAGGGCATTATTCATTGGTTCCCTGAACATTGACCCAAAGGTGGTAGAAATGTCAGAGGATTTTATGTCAGGTCTCACGGGATTGGATTTGGAACGCTCCTCTGGATGCCATAGGTGCCGCTGTGATTGTTCCCGTAAGAACAGAGGAGGGTGTGGAAGTCCACTGGGACAGGTGCCAACACCTTAGGATTCCCGAATGACAAGTTTTGGGAAAAGTGTAAAATCTAAGGAAACAGTCTTGAGCTGTATCCACAGAGATTTTTCTTTAGTTGAAGAAGCTATGGAAATTGTGTGTGTGTGTGTGTGTGTGTGTGTGTGTGTGTGTGTGAGTGTGTGTGTGTGTGTCTGTGTGTGTATGTGTGTGTGTGTGTGTTACAGTTCTGTGACTTAACTATAAAAACAATATCTGACCATTGATGTGACCACCAGTAGCATGCCATCATTGTAACCTACATTGGTTCTTCCTTAAGGTTTTTTTTTCCCTCGGAGCTGGGGACCGAACCCAGAGCCTTGCACTTGCTAGGCAAGCTCTCTACCGCTGAGCTAAATCCCCAACCCCTTTCCTTAATACACACAAGCTGCAGTCACTGGATTTTTAGTCTGGTTTACTTTCCTGGTCTCCCTGGGATGGGGCAAGCACTGATGAGCATATTGGCCAGAGAAGAGCTGTACCAAAAAAGAGGAGGTGACATCTCCTTTCTTATTTTACTTTCAGTTAAATTTGTATTGTGGTATGACGTTAAATCAATGGCTACATCAAACAATGGTTTGGATATATACCAATGTTTTCTACAAAATAATTTCGTAGGGTTGAGTGAATACCATCATTTCCATTTAAATTTCATGGCTATACGGAGTAAGTAAAGACTATGAACCTTGTACACATTGACTCTTCCTTTGCTGCTACCACTAAACACGGAGTGAAACATTCATCGACTGCCATCTGTGAATATTCTTTGCTATTTTGTTTGAGGTATTTGTTCACTGTTTTGTGTCCTAGCTTGGTTGAACTTAAGTGCTTTGAGTTGGGGGGAATTCCCTTCTATTTTAGTCTATTTGTAGCTTATTTTAAGACTTTTAATAATGACTAAATTACTTTGCAGCGGAAAGATTAAAATATTTTATTTGTAGTTTTTAGTGATCATTTGGTAATGTTGCATATATTCTGACCACATTCACCCTATTGTTCCCTTCATAACCCCTCCCAGGTTCGTACTCTCCCATCCTCCCACTCCCTCCCAACTGCCTGTACTTTTATTGACTTATTTATTTATTTTTGTATTTCTACCATTATGTTGCTTATGTATGCACGGCTGTGGAAGCATTCACTGTGCTATGCCTATCCTATCAAGGCCCATATCCTTAAAGAAAACTGATTCTTCCTCCCTAAGAAGCCATTGGATGTCAGTAGCTCCAGAGTGAGGGGTGACGACCTCTGACCTGTGAGTTGCCCCTACCCGTCCATGCTGCTGTGTTGACTGGCTTGATCTTTTGTGGGCATCCACGGCTGCTGTGAGTCTATGAGCACAATGGTCCCATAAGGTCCAGAAGGCACTACTTGGTTCTGATTCTCCCCCGATTTGGTTCTTTCATCTTCCCACCCCACTTCCACAATGGTTCCTGAACTCTAGGGGGTGATAGTAATGCCTCATTTGAGCCTGAGCACTCCATGGACACGTATTTTCAGCACTCTACCCAGCTGTGAATTTCTGTATTAACTGCTGTTCACTCTGATCAGATCTGAGAGCTACAATAATCTACGGTTATAGAAATGGGAAATTAGCTCTATATGATATCTGCTAAGCAAAAATAACAGTTCTAGGCTTACCCATGGTCTTCGAGTTCCTCAAGCATGAGCTCTCAGCCAGACGTGTAGTTCCAGCCATGGTTTCTTCAGTGGAGCAGACCAATCAGCACGCAGCTAGTTGCCCTACATAAGAGAAGCCATTGGTTGTCAAATCAATAGCCCAATGCTGGGTGTGAGTTGTTGGCCAGAGGTGACCTAGAGACCCCCCCCCAGAATAATACAGGATATTGTCACCACTCCTTCCATTCACACCCCCACTGCACCTGTGGGTGTATGTTACCCTGCACCTTTTGTAGTCTGTAAGGTTCAGTGTTGACACCCTCTTGTCTAACAGCACACACAGCACTTATGGTCTTATGGAAGCTAGACAGTGGGGAGAAGGTTTTCAGGTCCTGTGACCAGGTCAGTATTAAGTAGAATTTTCTTTGTCCCATGACCAAAGTGTATTCTGTGTTCAGCAATGGCACTTTCCATTAAGTTACAACAGGCAGACAGCAACGTTAGTTATCCTTCCCCCAAAATGGGATTTTATTTTAAACAGAACGTTTATATATTAGAGCCTGTTGTGTGTTATGGTGTTGTAAGACTGTTCAGTTAAAAATGATGTTTTACATGCCTGGAATTGTATCCTAAATATTTATTATTAATTTTCCAGACACTCATCACTAAATACCAATAACATTTCATGACATATAACAGTAATTGATTCTTTCCTTAGTGGCTGGCAAACTATTATAAACAAGTTAATAATACAGTATAATTCCGAGGGTACATATTTGTAAGTAATTGCAGGCTTTAAATTATTGGGGGAGGAAATGAGATATCAGGATATCCTAACTTCCAAATGGCTTATAGATTGGCAAATGAAAAAAGAAAATGGATCACACCCTGATGTCCTTTCGTGTGTGTTTGTTAATGTACTTGGTAATAGGCTTGTTTTCTGCATCGAATGGGCATGAGCATGAGTTTGGTGGCTTTCAATTTGTGTGCCAGGATATGGCATGGTACAGTTGTAAAAACACATGAGAAACCATTTTCCTCTGCTCTGGTTGTGGGCTACCTTCACAGGAGTCACAAGCCTGTTAAGTTCACTTTTCTAATCTTCAAGGTCAGGAGCTGGAAATAGCTACACAGTGGGGTCTTTAAGGTGCTCTCCTTGGTAAGGGATGTGACAGCAGAAAGATGTGGAGGCTTTGGCTGTGTAGGAAAGACGGTCTCTGTGCTTTCTGTTTTGAACATTGAAATATGAAGGTAACATACTGATGATCCTGGTCCGCTTCAGCCTTGTCTGGTCCATCCATTAGAAAGCTGTGACAGGCCCATGAGTCATCTCCATCAAGTGTCTCTATGAGGAAGCTGGGAGAAGGATCAGCTACCTCCTTGGAAGTGCCACAGAACCTTATAATCCGTGTAGGACGTAAGTGCGTGTTTCCATGACAAGATTTATCCCTTGGACTGTGTATTTCAGATATATATAAAGGTTATCAAAATGGTGGACCACAGCTGTCGTTGATGGGTGGTTCAAATGTAATACATCAGCCTCATCCCTGTGAGGTGTCTTCTTCACCAGGAAACAGAAGAGACAACTATGGTTCGAAGAAAGACCATGAGAAGAAAAAAAATGATAGTCATTAAATGGCAAAGAATATGAAAGAAAATAATAATAGAAGGCAAACCTTTATATTTTTCAGACTGTTGGATAGTTTGGACATTTTGGCTGAATCACTAGGCAGAATAATGTAAAGGAGAGAACATGAAATACATGAACAATCTGTTCTGATGCCCTGGGACTTATTTATGTGCCTGAGAAAAGCACACCCTTGTGGGAGAAAGTGAGGAAAATTCTGATCAAATATACATTGTGTTTTTTCTGTGACATATTCCGGTTTTTACTTATTAACCAGATTGGTGAAATGAAAAATCAGGCAGCAGAGAATGTAAACTTCTCTCTGAACATCTTCATGAGTAGCACCACAACCGATACAGCCATCTCCTCATGGTGGGTTTACCACAGCTGAATTTTGTTCTGTTAGTTTCTATGACTGTTTCAAAATACCCATGTGTTAGCTGGCTCTATGCTTTATGCTAACTTGACACAGGGTGTAGTCATCAGATGGAAAGAAGCTTCAAGTGAGAGAATGTCTTCAAAAGATCCGGCTGTATGTCAGATTTTTGGGCATTTTCTTTATTAGTGATTGACAGGGGAGGGCCCAGCCCATTGTAAGTGGTGTTATCCCTGGGCCAGTGGTCCAGGGTTCTACACCAAAGCAAGGTTAGCAAGCCATGAGGAGCAAGCCAGTCAGCAGCACCTCTCCATGCACTCTGCATCAGCTCCTGCCTCTAGGTTCCTGTCCTGTTTGAGTTGCTGTCCTGACTTCCTCCAATATGAAAGTATAAGGTAAATATATGGAAGTATAGGGTAAACCCTTTCCTCCCAAGTTGCCTTTGGCCATTTTCATCACAGCAGTGGTCACCCTGACTAGGACACTCTGAGGTGATCAACTCATAAGAAGGGTTCATTTTGGCTCATGGGATTCAGGTTCCTGTCTCTGGGCACTTTGTCCTGCTGTTTTGTTTGGACCTATGGTGGCACAGCACATCAAGTTTGGAAACATGCAGTGTTGAAGGCCTGCTCACTACAGGGCGACCCAGAGTTTCGTAGACGAACAGGGAATGACATTGAGTGTCTTAATATTATCTACAAGGACATATCTTTAATGATCCCTATAAGGTACCACTTTTGAATATTCCAGTATCCTTTGTCTGTGTTGCATGGAGAGCCTGCTCTCTAACACATGAGCCTCTGGGGGACCTTACAGTCTTCATTCAGCCCATTAGCTTGCATACATGTCTACCAGAGAGCTTTAGGTATCCTCCAACTTCACTTCTGAAGACTAGGAGGCTTTGAAACAGGTAGAAGTAACGAGAATTGAACTGTGCGGTCAAGTGGGCACACGTGTCAATTATTGAGTGTCTAAAGTTAGAAAGCTATCCATTGTGTGTGTTTTCCTGAACTTTTTATGTTATAGTATGAGTATCTAATGGTGAATTTTAGCCAATTCTGTATCTTGAATGCCTTTGTTTTGCCTGTAGAAGATTGTTGGTGAATTTTCAGTGTTTGAGTGCATAAAGTAAAATATATAGAATTTCAAAAAAAAAAAAAAACCCATACACACAAAGATGTTATTTTCCAAAATTTATGATACAAAAGCATAATATGTGCCGGATGTCTTCAGTACTATGGTTTTGAAATGATAATGAAAATAATTAGAATCAAGAGACAGCTGTTACAAACTAATACAATACATAAATGGATGGGAATCTCTTGGTGACACAAGATTGGCTAACACTATGAGAACATGAGATTCACCCCCATAATTCAGAAAAATTGGTAAATTTCCAATAGAGATAGAGGAACAAAGACGTAATCTTTTTTCTCATTCAAATTAAAGAGTTCCCTGTGTCCCTTGTCCTTTTGAGAGTCCAAGGACCCCACCTTAAGAATGAATCGTGCAAATTCTCTTCATTTTGTTCTCTATCATTGATCCACTTTCACAGAGGAAAGGAAAACAGCTATAAATACCCATAATAATATAATTAATGGAAAACTAAATGGATCCTGAAATATTTATTTCAATTAGAATCCTAGCCCCTGGTAGAAAGTATTGATGTCTGAAAATGCCTTTCTAGACCTAACTCTCTTGTAAAAAATTAGTATAGGCAGAAATTTGGGTGGAAAATTATCTTTAAAAATGAAAACTAACATTTAGAAAATGAAGATCTTTTTAATGTCTGTGGTGCATAGTTTTCAGAATTTTGTAAATCAGAAGAAATCTAGTTAAAAGTATGTATCATAAGCCAATATTTGTGTTTTTAATAGGTGTCTGCAAATCTGAATATTTTATTCCAGTTAATAATGTTTCCTGATAGAAAACAGGTTTTAAAGACAAGGAGCTCCACATTGCTGAAGGGCCAGAGAATTCATTGCAAAGGAATCTATGCATCTTGTCGGGGTGGGTCCTGGTCTTCTGCGGTGTGAGAACCACCTACACTGATCTGTCTCATAGGGTCCACAGCCAGGAGGCATGGTAGAATGTTTCCTGTTCTCCCCGCCCTAGCTGCATGAGAATATGGAGGGCCTCGTGGGTTCATCTTGATAGACATTTGGGTGTACTAGTGGGGCTCTGTTTCTGGGGCATAAACCTGTCTTTGCTTTAGTTTTAGATATTGTCCCTTTCCATCACAAGGAATGGTAAAAGTGCATCTTCTGCCTTTTTTTTTTTACAGGTGACTCTGAGAACCTTTTGGCTGGCTCTGCCAATGTGCAAGGGGTGTGGAAGTGGTGTAAGGCATGAGGCCTCTTTCTCATTCCTGCAGGATGGAGATGGCGGGAGGAAATGCATCTTCTGCTCTGTGGGGCTGTTTTTAGCTGGCTTTAGCTGGAGGATGCTCCAGTGGATGAGAAGTGCACTGCTAGTTTCTTTTGTGATGCAGAAAGGCTTTAGCATGGTAGGAAAGTGTTCTGGCTGGTCTTGGCTTGCCCACACTGTGGAAATGATTCACACAGCCCAGTGGCCACGGAAAATTACTTCTATTTCTGTTGCCAACTACCAGACAATTCGGTCTCTTTAAAGATGCCTTGTCTATGAGGGGGAGCCTGCCTTCATGAAGGCCTGCAAATAGAACCGGTCCGTTCTGAGCTCAAACCTCTGGGACTCTCAATCCAAGTTATTTCCCACCTCATCTCCCAAGTTTATTTTTGTAGTTCGGGAGAAAGAACTCCGGGTAAATGAGAGATTTTCTTGTTCTCCAAAGCAACCCTCCGCCACCCTGGGTTACTTTCTCAAAGGCAAAGGGGTAAAACTTGCATGGATTTAAAAATTTTTTTCCCCAAGGATCGCAAGTTGACATTTCAAAGTGCTGAAATTTGAAAACAACAGTAAAAAAAAAGTTTTAATTAAGAGAATATGAGTGGAAATTGACATTTCCTACCATTCACTGAGAAGTTCACCAGCTAATAACCTCCACATGTCAAATTCTCACTCTGAAGCCATTGTATAGATATGGAGTAACATTGTGATACTGTGTAGAAAAGTGAGGTCTTAGCATCCAACCTGCTGTATCTTCTATTGGTCCCCTTGCAACGTGGTATTTACTCTTCCTTGTGCATTCTCAATAGGAAACAACTTTCTCCAAGCAATCTCAGTTTAATTAATATGTTGCTGTCGACTCTGATTCATTTAACATCCCTTGAAATACACGGGCTATTTTTGTACAGCAAAGGTAGAAGTTCCGATTTAAGGAATTTTTAGAACAGCAGATGCATAATCTGATACAAACAAAATCAGACTTTTTCTTTGGCAGAGTGGTATAGGATTCAGGTGAATGTCACACCTGCTAGGCCTGAGGGATGACTTGGGACAGAAACATATGACTTTCCTCCCATTTCATTCAGAGACATAGTTCACGCTTATGGGCAAATACATCCTTGAATGTTTTGGTCAACCAAGGGGTCATCCACCCAATGTCATCCAGCAAGTTGAGTGTTTCCAAGTGTAGTAGCAGTATATAAAGAGAGATTAAAAAAAACCAAACACATCTGGGTCAAAATCCCTTGTAGTGGAGATTTTGTTAAGCTTCTTTGTCATTTGTTCCTTATCTGTAAAGTAGGGCAACAAAATCTGCTATCAGGAATAGGCCTGTGAGAGAAACAGTACCTTTTGCTTTGGAGGCTTAGCAAGTGAGGGTGAGGGTGAGGGTGTTTCTGTTGATCTGATTCTACACTAAGGACCAAGTCTCAGAACACTTTATCTGTAGAGTCATCTGATATTCTGCAGGAAATGGCGTCCTTCTACATCTAAGGACGTCCCATGCTCTCCAGTTAGTGAGCACAAGCCTCCCTGGTTCCCAAGAGTGTGGTCCAGGCCTCTGAAAGCCACTTGCCCGGGGAATATGGACTGGGGAGTAGAGGAGAGCTCTGACCACCTCAAACATAATCCAGGTTAGACGGCAGGAAATGGTGACTTGCTCTCCATGTTTGTCCCTTAATGATTTGTGCAATCCTTGAGTGCCAATGAGAAACTGAAAATTAAAGTTTAATTTTAGATATTTTAAAAATTCATCATTTCCCTGTTCCGTTCCCTTTCCTTTCTACCCCGCATTGATCTTTTTCACATCCCTGGCCTCCTTTACTTTCATTGTTGATAAATAACTAAAATATCTACCTACAACTGGCTCGGTCTGGATTCAGAGCTGAATACTTGGTGTTGGATAACCAGTTGACGTACTCATCTCTGGGAGAAGTAATTTCTTCTACTCCAGGCATTTCTTAGTTGCCTGTAGTTCTCTATTGTACGATTGAGACATCAGGACCTTACAGCTCCCCTGGTTCAGTTCATGTTTATGTAGCCATGCCATGAGACTTCATGGGTACAGCTTCTCTGACATTTCTGGGAGACACAATCTCTCACAGCTAACTTTCTGTTCCTCAGACTCTTAAAATCTTTCTGGCCCCCTCCCTTTCTGCAACGGTCCCTAAGCATTAGGCATAATGAATGTATTATAGATGTATTCGTTGGGACTGGGGTCCATATCTCGGCACTTGATTGCTTATGGCTTTCTGTAACAGTTGTTTCTTTTTAAACAAACGTGGTCCATTCATTCATGCTTTGTTCATCTTTTTCATATGAAGGGTGGCAGTCTTCCATGGCATTCTTCCTGACCAGACATCAGCATGGGAGACCCAAATGTGAGCTTTGCATTCATTCATGATCTATGTACACATAGTTTGACAGGTCTTGTTTTTTTTTTAAAGTTTTTGTAAATTAACTTTATTTTATTTAATCTTTTATTACAATATATCATGCATAGCAGTGTGTCTCATTATGACCTCTCATGCCTGTATTTTGATCATATTCACCGCAATGATCCTCTCATCCTATCCCTTGTCCACTCCCATGAACCCCTTCCTCTTCCTGTGTGGCTCCTCCATGTTTCTGAGATCTGGCTGCCTTCAGTGACTGTCAGCATTAGTGAAGACGAATGAACTCCAACAGACTTGACTTTAGATTTTCATTAGAAATTCATTCCTTCCACAAGCACTTATTGAGTACCCATTCAATAAGTGCTTTATATGCCAGACACATTTCAGTTACTGATAAATCAAAACTGAACAAAATAAATATAGAACCTGCCTCAAGGGGAGGCGTGGGTCCCTCAGTGCAGAAAGATACATTCTAACTATTCTGAGAGACTGGCTTCTCTCACGTCCTGTGGAGTAACAGGCTGGGTACTTTGGATGCCTTCACCTAATCCTGTATAGCAGATTCTAAATCTTTAAGTGTGATTTTAATTTTCTTTTTACTGATGAACATTTTAATTATTCATACTTATGGAGTATAGTGAAATGTTTGCATATGTGTGCATGATATACTGATCCAATTAGGATAATTAGTACTTCCCTAGTTTTTTATTACTTTGTATCTGGAGCTCTTGAGCTCTTTTCTTCTTGTTACTCATAAAATATGTAACAAGTTACTCTGAGCTATTTAGAATCATAAGACTAGAACAGCAAAACTTACTACCTTTAATTGTGTTTTGATATCTATTATCTGTCATTCTCCCTCCTCCCTGCACACATACCCTCCACCCTGTATCTATCCCCTTCTCCCTGTATCCATCTCCAACCTCCCTGTATCCGTCTCCATCATCCCTGAATCTATTCCCTCCTCCCTGTATCCATCTCCATCATCCCTGAATCTATTCCTTCCTCCCTGTATCCATCTCCATCCTCCCTGTATCCATCTCCATCATCCCTGAATCTATTCCCTCCTCCCTGTATCCATCTCCATCCTCCCTGTATCCATCTCCATCATCCCTGAATCTATTCCCTCCTCCCTGTTGCCATATCTGTCCTTTATGTATCCACCTCCTTCCTCCCTGCATCTATTCGCTCCTCCCTATATCTATCTCCCTCCTCCCTGTATCTATCTCCCTCCTCCCCGTATCCATCTCCCTCCTCCCGCATCCATCCTCTTCCTCCTCTCAAGGAACCACTGTTCTATTCAGATGGACTTTTAAAGAAGCCTCCATGTAAAGAGAATGTATGGTACTTGCTCTCTATGTAGCTGTCCTGTGGTTTCAGCTCCAGCTATTTTGTTTTTCCTCCGTAAGAAAGGAGAAAATCTGTTCTCCTGTTTGAATATCATTTATGCTTTTAAAGTCTGCATTAGGATTTGTCAGGGCACCGTGCCCATGATAGACTGTGTAGTTGCCTTAAATTTTATAATGAAGTATTAGCTTTCTTCTTTTAATTCTCTTCACACTTACATAAAATTGTTTTGTTCATTTAAAAGTATAATGCTGACTGTATAGCATGACTGTCCGATGCTATAAAATTTATAAAGTTGTTGTGGCTAGGATGAGGAATTATGTTAAGCTGAACAAAACCAGGAGTTGTTTGAATGTAGAGGTGGGGTGGTGGAGGATACATTATCTTTGCTGGATATTGGCCACCTTTGGCTCAACACATAAGGTTCTTCCTCACAGGGAAGTCTATTCATGGAGCAGATCCCGAATATTCTACCATAAGAATGCCCAAGGAACTGGGTTTATTTGGAGCCTAAATGACAGTGTAACTAGAAAAGAATTAGGCCGTAGAAAATCTTAGCAGGTACCTCTGAGTCACAGAACTTGACCTGAGGTCATAGTTTGTCAGTGGCTGTACTCCTCAGTCTTGCTGGGAGGCAAGGATTGTGTCCGGAAAGCTAGACGCCCCGAGGCTGAATCCTCAAGTGGCTGAGGTGGTCGATTGCAGCTCTCTGAAGACAAGGCTGCATTCTAGTAGCGCTACGGATGACACCCCAACAGTAGGAGAGTTATTAGACTGCCTTGGGCGTCTGATCAACTCAGGTACCTTTTCCCTCCCAATCGCACTGTGAGAATTGTGGCTGTGGAAGTGTCTCACATATCATCAGACCCTTTGGAGAACTCTGTTGAGATTGGAAGCCCAGTGTTCTTCTGAATCAGTAATTCCCAACATTAGGAGGTCAGTTACACCATGGTGCTAATTAAAGAAAATCAACACATTTTTATCATGGATTGTTTAAATCATTGCAGTGGTAGACACCTGTGAAATACAGGGGCATCCACCTCTTAATAAAGGATCCCAGTATCTTCACACTTCCCACATCTGTTTTAGCTAGCGGATGCTTCTCAGTCGTACACACGAGGGGTCACATTGTGTGTGAATAGGTTTATAAAGACTTTGCATTCTTCGAAACTCATATAACTCAACATTAATTTCCTACTGTAACGAGTTATAATGTGTACTCTAAGATTTCGTAAATCTAGCTCAATGGCAGTGTAACTTTATTTTAAACACACTTCTGTACACATCAAACAATGTAAAAATAACACATGAATATAATAGCCCGCAAGCCATGGACCTTCGCTTAATTTTTAAGCTTGTCTAATTTTAGTCTGACTCTTGATTTGAGGACGCCTTTAGCAACACGAGCTCTCAGTGAATTTGGGGCTAATGTTATGGAATATAGGCATGATGCTAGGTTACAGAAGCATTGCATATTAACAGGATAACATGAGACTTACAGAATCCTTCAGCTCTAAAGTCAAGTGTGGTTCATGGGATGCTTTTATTTCCAGTACTTTGTTTACCAGCCAGTGTTGCCTTGCAATAAAGTAAGAAATCGTACCATTTTAATCTGGCATTATTCAGTTTTGTACAAAACGAGACCATGGAGCACCTGTATCCAGTAATAAGACAACTGACTAAATGTTGCAAATGATTTCTTTAATAATTTTTATTTATTGTTATATTGGGGTCAAACTCAAGTTTTGACACATTCTAGGCAAAATGTTCCACCACAGATCTCTGTCCTAACCCCTGAAAATTTAGAAAGAACTTTTCTTTATTTTTTTGTAAAGTAACATTTTTATCTTCCTTTGAGGCCATACAACATATTTTTATCATATTTGTCCTCATCTCTCCCTACCTCAACTACTTCCAGATCAATACACTCTTTTCCATCACTCTACTACTACTGATGCTGCTTTCCTCCTCCTCCTCCTCCTTATCCTCCTCCTCCTCCTCTTTATCCTCCTCCTCATCCTCCTCCTCCTTATCATCCTCCTCCTCTTTATCCTCCTCCTCCTCTTTATCCTCCTCCTCCTCTTCCTCCTTCTCCACCTCCTCTTCCTCCTTTTCCACTGGTACTCTGGGTCTTATATCTTTCCACTCTTTCTTCTTAAATATTTTCTGAACCTTAGGTGCCACAGAATGTGTTGTAAATGTATTCACCGTGGCGAGCATCACAGGCACAGTTGTTCTGTGCTACTTGATCAGTTTTGGCTTTCTGTAATTGTTTTCACCCTTTGTGAAATCTTCTCCGATGACAGGTGAGAGCTCTACTTATCTGTGAGTACAAGGATTCTATATACTGATATAGAATTCCCTCCTGTTGGATGGGCCTTCAGTCCAGTTAAACAGCTGCTGGCTACCACCAGGATGGTAGCAGCCATCACCCCTTTTGGAACACAATGCAGTGCTGGTTGCTGCTGTATTTCATTGGCATTGCAACCAGATAAGACTTTTGATTGCTTTTCTCCCTCGGCATCTCATGTGGCCCTTTTCGAAACTATGAAAGCTAGTCCTCGGATAGGGGGCTTCTATTTCAGAGCCCTTTCAATTTATCCCATTTCTATAGCCAAAGTGTGTGTGTGTGTGTGTGTGTGTGTGTGTGTGTGTGTGTGTGTATGTGTGATATCTACATTAATCTTTTTCTTTCTAGAAGGTAACCAATGGCAATCACAACAGTCTATGTCATCCTAAGTAACCTAGCATACTCACAAACTGTGCATTTAAGGTTTGCTTTGCATTTAGAGAACCCTTGGAAGGGCAGAGATGGTATCAATCAAGTGGTAGGCACAGGAACTTCCTTGCTTAATTACCTAATACCATCACCTAGGATACTGCCTTGAAGATATGAAATCTTCAGTACATGTTGGTTGAATGACTGCTGGCAAGGTGCTGAGAATCCAAAACAGCCGTGATGAAGAGTGATGGCCTTAAGAAGAAAGGATTAACTGAACAGTTCATAAATCATTCTGACCTCAGACCTGTAGCATTCAGGTAAACCCGACTTAAGAAATACTATTCTGAAGGCAAATGTGCAGCTTACTTCTTAGACTTTAAAGCATATTTCTGCCTAATAACAATGATATAAATGGTACCGCGGTCTCTAGACTAGTCCATAAAAAGCCATTTAACTCTCAGTGTTGCTGAAATATGGCAATAATGATGTAATAGCTTACCACTTTCTGGAATATTCTCTGAGAAAAATGCATTTCAAGTTTCAGCTTTGCTGCCAACTCACGTTTCTTGTGCTCCAGTCTCTGTGTTCCTTCTACTTAATTCCTTTTTAGAGCTCAAGTTTGCAGGAGCAGGGACATCTTGATGTGGTTTCAGTTTCAGTCAGAGCAAGGAAGGTTAATTTCTGGACGGTCCAGTAGTAAATTAGAAATTCTGGCTAAGGGAGGGCATTTGAGCAGCTATATTGTGAAAGTAAATTCAACATAAAATATGTAAGGTGTATTGCCAGTGGTTTATATGGTTTTATGTATCGTGCTTATTTAATTAAGACTGGGGTTTTAACTGAAAAAGACTATAAGCTATACAGTTAAAGTTAAATTAGAAGGATAAGCTATATTAAATTTGCATGAGATTTTCTTTAGTAGGTCTTACCAGGTGAGTGAACCATACCTTGGGGATATTAGCTTTAGAAGTTCTAGAAGAAATCACTCAGTAAATTACTGCTGCAGGGAACCAAAAGATACCCTAAAGAATACTAAGCATTGCTGTAAGTTTCTGTGACTGGGCAGCATGTCCTGTTCATGGAGTTATCCTTCAAGAACTGGCAACATATTTAACAAGAAGACGTTTGATGAATGCCAAGTGAGATCATGCAACATAACATCAAAGAGCTGAATTCAGAGAGAAGAAACACAGTGAACACCTAATAAAATCAAACCTACGGGTCCACACAATATCCTGGTCAGATGAGGTGAGTATGATATGTGGGTTTGTGAGATGGAAAGCTACAATTCAGCGGAGACAGAGAATTTAAGTCACTAGTGCTTGTCACCAAACAATTCAAGTTCTTGGCCATCTAGGCACCATGGCTTTTCCAGGATGTCCTGCAATAACTCATGCTTATGACAGGTTGTGGCCAATGAGTTATTGATAGAAACGATGTCTTGAGAATGATGCTTTGAGTATGGAGGATCTGAGCCTGGAACTCTATGTTCACCTGACTCCTCTGAATGATCATGATCTGACGGTGTTGCTCCCTTAGTCTAGACCCCGTATGATGTAAAAGTAGAGTGATCGCCTGCAGTTGAGTTCCAGTCAGCACGTTTTAGGCACCAGAGGAGGACAAGAAAATAGGCTTATCCCGAGTAACCTGTGTTGTCCTGAATATACAGGGAAATGTAGTCATCTAGACTGCAACCTTATCTCTTCAAATGACTTGAGGTGAGGGTTGTTATTGCTGCAACTGGGCCTCCTACTTAGGTTCAAGTGAAAGAAAAGCTTCAGGAAAACATTGTGGGCTAGAGAAATGCTCAAGAGCACTTGATGACCTTGCTGGGAAGAGTGTGACTCTCCACCTCCATTCTGGTGTGCAGAATTGCGTATAACTCGAGCTTCAGGGCATATCTCCTTCTGGACTTCCCAGAGACCCACACATGTGGCACATACATACACAGGTATATATGCAAAATTTAAACAAAATTTCAAAACATAGGTAAAGAGAATAGTGTGCCAAGATAACAGTCAATACATAGAGCACCTTCCACATGTGTGTAGAAACCATGAGTAGAGCACTTTTGTGGACATTTCCTCCTAATTGCAGAAAACATGTCATTGATATTTCTCTCTGTATTTTTTGTCTTTCATTTTGGGTAAAATTTTTGGATTTATAAGTGTGTTCCTGAAAAAGTAGGTATGGTGGCAAGACACTGATTAAATTAACGGACCCACCTGGGCATTGAACCAGAACTGCTACTCTTGGTAGGATCCTAGTTCAATCACCCGTGGGCTATGTACATGATAAAATGGCAACCAAAGTGGCTTTTTACGGCTGGCCATAATTCACAATTGTCACAATCCTTACAAACCAACTAAATAACGAAAACTGAAATTTCATTGACAGCCATTTAAGCCTGTCTTTTAAAGGTCTTCCAAGGTCTGTGATTCTATTGTAGACTCCAACCTGGGCTGTTTTCTGACTTTGCCCTCTCCTGTTTCACACAATTTTAATATACATTTTGGGGAGAAGTAGAGTAGGAGCCTACTTTGGAGAAGGTTATGAGAAAACCGTGCTGAAGGTATGATCAAGAGCGATGTCATGAGGAAAATAATTGCTTTAATTAGCCGTCAAACAGGCTTCAGGGTCAGCACGACAATAGATTTCTTTATGTTTTTGATTTAGGGGAAGCAGTTAATGATTCTGTTTTTATTATCTTTACCCCCTGCTTCAGAATTATTTACTTAGCACTTGGACAGCAACAGATATTTGTTATTATAAAATCAATTTCATGCTTGGCTGGCCCATCTCTTCCACCTCTGTCATTACTCTTTGAGCTTTGGGTGTTATCATAGGCTCATTTATGTTTATACAACCAGTTCTCAATGGGCCCTACCAATAGTCATCTGGAGAATTTGAATCATACAGCACTCAGCGGTACATTTCCACTCTCAATTTTAGAAAATTTCCATTGATCCATTTCCCTATTTCTTTTTTTTTTTTTTTTTGTTCTTTTTTTTTGGAGCTGGGGACCGAACCCAGGGCCTTGCACTTCCTAGGCAAGCGCTCTACCACTGAGCTAAATCTCCAACCCCCATTTCCCTATTTCTATTGGAAGTTCTGACCACAAGAACAATATCTGTAAGACATCAGCCTTGCATCCTACCTCATTTACCCATATGTTATTAAGAAGGGGTGATGCATCTTGATTAGGGCATTGACTTACAGTTTGATTTGTCTCTACGCAATCCTCTGACTAAAAGCATTTTTGAGATCTCTGCTTATTCAAATGCCATCCCTTTGTTTTCTTCAGTAAGGTTCAAGGTGACAATCCTGACGCTCATGAAATGTCACTAGCTGTGAAGTTAAATAATCTAAATGCTAGTGACATTTTTTTTTCTTGTCCCATCTTTGCGGCTGTTGTGTGGTTCTGAATTAATTTCCCAAACGTGTAAAATTACATTGTCAAGTCTCCCGGTGCTTGCCAGGTCAGCTTAGGCACAGCTGTGGATGTGGGATGCGACTCGACTCTCTCGTACCTGTTTCTTCTGCTTTCTTTCCTCATGCCCACCATGATTTCAGAGCCTCTCACTGCTGCCCTTAGATACTAGCACGGGGGATTTACATATCTGTGTAACTGTTGCTAAGCGTCTAAAATAAACTTTCTGCCCTGTTGTCTAAGCATCCTGGCATGTTGTTATGGAGTTTTTTTTGTTTATTCTTCTTTCCAGAACTGTCTCCCTCTCTGTGGGACTAGACCCAGGACTATGCTCTGTCTTATGCTTTTCATGCAACAGAATGCCATTCTCTCTTTCTATCTCCCAGTCTTTCCTGATCACTGGTGCTGACCTTATCACCCAGGGTGCCCTTTGGGAGCAGGTACTTATTAAATGCAGCTACTAGTTTTGCTTGGCATCTTACTATGTGACAATCCGCAAACTGGAAATATTCTGAACCTCAATTCTTTATTGGGAAATGTGCACTAATGTAAATATTCAACTTACAATGTACGAAGGTGTTGAGAAAATCCAATCTAGCAAGATGTGAAATTATATCATGTGACTAGAAAGGACGCCATTATTTCATCTCACTGTACACTGCAATACAGATAGTTGTTGGCCAATCGATCTCTATAATCTTTTAATTTTTTAAAATTTTTAAACCGTGTGTCTGAGTCCAGGTTTATGTTTATGAGTACAATATCTTGGGGATTGGGATGTCATCATGTCTTCTAAAACTGGAGTTGTGGGTGGTCATGAGCCCCTTGATGCTGGCAATTAAAATTGGGTTTTCTGGGTCCTGTTTACATATCCAGTCTGCTGAAGGAAAGGCCATCCAGAGACTGCACCACCTAAGGATCCATCCCTCCAGCAGACACCAAACTCCCACACTGTTGCTGATGCCATGAAGTACTTGCCAACAGGAGGCTGGTATGGCTGTCCCCTGAGAGACTGTACCAGCACCTGACCAATACAGATGCAGATACTCACAGCCAACCACCGGACTGAGCCTGGGGACCTCAATGGTAGAGCTAGTGGAAGAACTAAAGGAGCTGAAGAGGATTGCAACCTCATAGGAAGAAAAAAGCTAACTTGATCCCCAAGGTGCCCCAGGGAATAACCCACCAACCAAAGAGCATACATGAAAGGATTCATGGCTCCAGCTACCTATGTAGCAGAGGATGGCCTTATTTGACATCAGTGGGAAGGGAGGCCTTTGGTCCTGTGGAGAATTGATACCCCAGAGTAGGGGGATGCTAGAGTGAGAGTGGTGAGGTGTGAGTGGGTTAGAGAGTACCCTCATAGAGGGAAAGGGCATGGGGGAGAGATGGGATAGAATGGGGGGTTTGTGGAGGGAAAACCAGGAAGGGGGATGTCATTTGAAATGTAAATGAATAAAATCATTAATAAAAAAGGTTGGGTTTTCTGCAAGAGCATTTTGCATTATTAATAGCTATGTCATCTTTCTAGCCCCTCAATAATCTTCATTAACTAATACAGCCTAAAAAATCTCATGCTAATATTACAGCTTAGCAATCAGCAGCAGTTGTATGGAAGGCTCACGTTTTCAAGTGTGTCGCAATGGCCTGGCAATTCGTTGAGATAGATCCACGGGCTCCATCTTCACAGATCCTGGTGATTGGCCTGCTGCTAGAGATTTCATTTTAAAGCAAACAACATATATTAGGTCTTTATGGATTCCATATAATGAGAAATCACAAACTTGGGGCTTAACTAACAGACACAGATTGTCTCATGGTTACCAAAGGCTCAATGGAAACAACCAGAAGACTTAGTGGTTCTGCAGACCTAGCCAGCCAAATTCCGTGTATCCTGATAGCTGGAAAGAAGGAAACATTCTTCTTGCAGAGTCCATCTTGCTTCAGCTCGGGACATAGTCCATGTCTTTGCTTTGATAGATTTAAGAATAATACTATTTCCTTTCTGAAATGCCTTCTCCTATGTCTCTTCAGTCATACAAATGTTGTCTGTATCCAAGTCAAGGGAAAATCCTTGGATAGCATGGTGTATATGGCTATAATTTTCTCCTAGGGCTTGGTTGATTTTTATCTTCTGTTTTGTAGTAAGGTATATGATGTACTATAAATTGGTCACCACCAGAACGATGCATTTTATGCCCCTAGGTATTTCTCACCACATCCTTTACAACATGGCGTCCCTGCCAGGTGCTTTACAAACAGCCATCTTGTTTATTATCCAATTAGATTCAAAAACAAATAATAGAGCTTTTATATCACTGAGTAGGATAATACAAGTTTTCATTGAGGTGACAGAGTTTTCCAGATGTCTTTGGAAGGGGTTGATGCTTAAGTATATTGTACTAATCAATCGGAATATATGCATTCATTAAAAACGATAACCACGGAGATGATATAGCAGCATGAAAATGTCGTGAGTTGTATTTTAAGTGAAGAAAAGAGAACATAAAACTATGCTTATGCTATGACTATAGCTATGGAAAGTATGAATAAAAGCCGAGAGAATTAAAAACTAAAATATGAGAGTGGTTATATTTGAACCATACATTAATGGGTGAATTATTTTCTCTTAATACTATAATACTGCTTTCATAATAATTGGGGCACATGTGGCAATAGGCAGTTTGGACTGTTGCCTGCTACAGAAAATAACAGTTTCTAGAGCTATAAAGTGATGGTTATAGAGAGACTAAAAAGCCTCAAGGGCAGGAGCTCTGCAGTTTAATGTGCACACGATGTGTGCTTGATTCTTACTTAGACAACAATGAGTAGTCAGTTAATAAGGGTAATATCTTAAAGACATGGCTGTCATATGTCTGGAGAGCCTTCTTGGGTCCCTGCATTTATATCATGAACCCCAGTGTCAGTTTCCCCAATGGTTATAGAACTGCCAGGAAGTTCTCGGAAACTAAAGATTGATGACCACCAGTACTCTAAAGAGTCCTTTACCCCAAATCCCTATGAAAACACTTTGGGGGGGGGGTTCCTTGTCTTTTGTCTGTATAGCAAAAGAAGGTGTCTTGTCTTTGACCCACCATGTGGTTTGCTCTTATAGCAATATCCCATGGGTTTTATCAGGGAAGAAATAGCAGACAACAAAGTGAGAGTCACTGTGACTGTCTCCTTCTCTTTCTTCATGTGCTTGCCACTGGCAAGACCCTTTAAAAGAAGGGGACAGCAAAGATGATTGGCACTTGGTAAGTGGTTGATATTGAATAGGAAAAGCCAAGAGCTAATTTGAAGTCTTTATACAAATGCTCTTTGTTTAAAAAAAAAATGAAGAGGGAAAAAAAAAACCAAAATTAGAACACTAAGAACTAGCGTCGTCTCGCACCATACTGTTTTAATTGGCTGCTGCTCGTGAGAAGAATCAATGATTTCTTTTGAAGTTTCCCATCGACTGCTTAATTTTGATCAAGTCTTGTAATTAATCAGCTTGTAAAATGAATCAGCTGTGATTTTAACCCTAGTTTTTAAAAAGTAGCTGTAATAATATAAGTAATGGGTGATCTAACATCATTCAAAGCCTCATAAATGATTTGAACATTACGTTGGGGGCTTACACTTGATCAAATTTCTCCTGAGTACCAGCAATCACATTTTTACAGCATCTTCAGAATAAATTTATTGAAATGTTAATGTAATTTGGTGGTTTTCATATATTAAACCTATTTATTTTATCCCTCAAGTAGAACTATAATGCCCGCTATGATGCCAAAATGTTGCTAGGGCTCATAGAAGCAAAATATAGTATGTGCAAAATGGGATTGGATGTGGATGCACTTTTCAAAGACCTGATGACATGAATGGATGGAGAGATAGTATAAAATGGAGAGATAGTATAAATGTTTATAAAAACATCATTGTCTTCTAACAATGATTAGTCAACATTGAGTATAGGTAAAATAATTTTAGAAAACAGAGAAAATGAAAATACTGTCTGAACTCCTGAGAGGACATGACATTTTGAGTAATGGTGGTACGGTAGAGACTGCTTATTTCCCCAATATATGTTCTTTTCTTAGATATGAAGAGAATCTGTTGATGGCTAGAATACTTAGGCTCTTTCCATTGGAATATATATAGATGTCCTGTACTGTTCAACAGAGTATAAGCAAAAATGTGTGTGTTTGTGTGTGTGTATGACTTTTGTGTCATGCCATTAGCGCAATATTTATGCTTATTCCTTCTTTATTTTTATGCAACTTATTAGGTGTGTCAGAGGTAAAATAATTCAGACCAAGGGCAGATATCTTGGACTTAGACTGCATTGCTGTGAAACATAGCTTCTGTCTCTAGATAGAAGTTGACTGAAGCTTTGTCAACATCATCAGAACTGTCATACCAGCTGAGACTCTCCTTAGTAATATAAATTTTAAAAACGCTATTGCTATTTGTGCTTCCCTGTCAAAATAACCAAATCTGTATTCTAATTTAGACCAGCAGAGTAGAAGAGAAAAACATGGCTGTGTGAGAGAACACACACACTGGATCTGGTGGGCCTAACATTGTGAATCAGAGTTGTCAGTTTCTACACTTAATAAACGAGTGAAGGGACAAGCTCAGTTGTTTAACTTAATGATTATATTGAGTTTGTTGATTATATTGATCTTTGTTGAGTCTATGATACATTCTAGACCACGGTTGATATTGCAGTCAACAAGAGACAAATATGCCACGGTGTTATGGAACTTAGAGCTTAAGGGTGGAAGAACATAAATATTAAATACTTTCTTACACAGATCATAAGTGGTGCAGAAGGTAGCTTTCTATGTGCTATATGTACTCATCAGAAGCATCTAAACTCACAGAACAACCTACAAAATGGTTCATAAAATATGTTTCCAAATTGGGAACTAAAAGCTGAGTTCAGTTTACCTGGACCTTGATTTCTTTACTTTGTGCCCCTTCCTTTATCATCTTAACCGTCACAGAAGAGTAGTCGCTGGCATTCAGTCCGGTTGTATCCTCTGTTCTGTCCTGAAGTAATTTGGTACAGTTTGGAAATCCTCAACTGAGTCTCCTCTGTGCTCTGAGACATCTCAGGGCGGTCCCATAAAGCCTTGTCTTTGTGCTCACTTAAACTTTACTTCTTAGGGTGACTAATATTGAGATTTTACTGGAGCTCTACTCTTTCTTGAGAAGTGATTTAGCTGTATTAGAAAATGGCGAGGGATTGCTACTCCCTAGAACGTTAGAAATTCCTGCTCCTGTGGCATTGCCTGTGTGAGGCTGTAGCTTTAGATCTCATCAATTCCTTGTCATGGTGTCTTCAATCAGGTGGCTGGCAACCTATTATCCCAGCAGCTTCTCACTGTCCATCAACACCAAGCTCGTTTGTGTACAGTGCTAGCTACTAGGTGATTCCAGAGAAGTAATATGTCACAAAGATTTTTCCTTTTTGACAAGTCTCTTACCTGGTGGTTAATAGCTGCAATGAAATATTGTTTCTTCAAGAAATGAACCACTTTTCCTTAACCACATGTTCTAGCCTTTGATGGTATATCTGGCGAAAAGATTGCCAATGAAAGCTATTGTTTCATCCATTATACGATTTATCTTTTCTCCTTTTTTTACTTATTATTATCAGCGGAGTAGTCCATAACTGTACTCCATCAGGATCCCCACTGTAAACTTATTGAATGACTGCCCACAACACGAGGAATTCAGTATTAAAAAAAAGGAAGAGATGAAAAATTCAGGATGCATTCTATTCAATAAGAAATGAAATAGAAAGCAGATTTTCACTAAATTGTTTGAGCAACCGGAGTCAAACTCTCTGAAGAGAGTATATATTTTGTAATCAATACAAAGTGAATTATGTTTTTGTCTGTCTTGTAGCACATGATGTCAAACCTTAGTAGATTCACTTTCAGTGTAAAAGAACTGTCTAGAGGATAGGGGTACCTAGTCTTTCTTTTGGGGTTTGGTACCCATGCAAATTTCAGCTTGTATACCTCTGAGTTTACGCTGCTCCTCCCTCCTCCCTCCTCCCTCCTCCCTCCTCCCTCTCTCCTCCTCCCTCCCCTCCTCCCTCTCCCTCCCTTTCTCCTTCCCATCCTCCTTCTTTCTGTCCTTTTCTCCCTCAATTTCTTCACATTTTTTTAGAACAACTGATATTTAGATAGAATAAGAAATCTGTGTGTCAGAGAAACAAAGCACACATATCAAGGTCACACATCTACAGCAGTCAAACGACAATTTGAACCTACAAATCATTTCAGAGTGTAAGTACCATTGCTAGGAATCTTAGGTGTTGGATTTGATGGGCAGCTTCTCCTAAGATCAACCCTCTTGAGAATTCTTGTGGAGCATTGGGGATTTGTATCTTGAGGGTTGGTTAATGGTTGCCTTGATCTCTCTAAACAAAAGCAGCTGATTTCTCTTAAATATCAATATGCATGTTTGCTGACCCACATGTGCTTTTCTTGTTAGCAGATTTTGGAATCCGTAGGTCAGTGTGAATTTCTAATATCTGTAGTTGTTTAATACAACATTGTAAATAAAGACTATAAGCCTGGTTATCTGTGGATATCCATTTGGAACTAGATATCCCTGATTTCAAAAATCTCTCATGAGTAAGCGGGCCTTGATGGTCTCGACCGTCTCCTTGTGGTGCCTAAGCACCTTGTGGTCTCCATTTACATCCCTTATCGTGCTTCAGAGAGACGTGGGTGATGGTTCTATAGGATGTAGACCATTGTTCATATAAGAAGATATCTGACTCACATGCTTATTATTTATGTTTAATGCCCATATCTTTGGATTTCCAAAAGGGCAAAACATTATTGATTGTCCACATGGGTTAACCATTGTCCATACTGATTAGTAACTTCACAAGGAGCTAAATAAGTCCTTTTCAATTCTCTGTGTACCTGGACTATGCAGAAGATAAGCCAAGCCATTTTTTTTCAACTCCAGAGTATTAACTTCAGCCTCGAGAGATAGTTTTGGCACTATTTCAGGATTTCATCACAGTGTGTTTGAGTATACAAAATATATGTCACATCCCAACCAGAAAGATGTGCACACCTATTCTTTCTATACTTTATCCTTGTACCTGTCCTGCGCCCAGAGTTAACTAATGGACTAGCTGCTTTCTAGTTTTGCGGTTTTAGTTTCAGAATCACCCAACAGTATAGAATGGGAGTCTCGAAATGAATGCACGCGCATATAATATTTCTACACTTTGCCTTTGTAAAAAGGCAATATTATAGTTTTTTGGAAATTTCCATGACTTTTGCCTCATGGAGTGGTACTTTGTAAACATTAATGTGTGCACATATTACCCTAGGAGCTTGTGACAGCATGGATTCTGGGTCCGTCTGTCTATTGCAAGACTTCAGTTCTGCCAACACCGTAGGTTTTGGTGATTGATGTTTGTAGTTTGAGCTAATAGTTTGGTTAGCAGGATCGTGTAGAGCATTCCCAACGATAAATGGTGTCTTTCTGCTAAATAACTTGTTTGTTTATCTAATCCAGGTATACCTCCCTGGAGACATTCATCTTCACCCACTCTTATTTCTTCTCTAAAATTTCACTGGAAAGAGAAAGATTTGGTAAAGAAGTCAAGGGCTGGATCCCTTGATCCTAGGCATGATGATGGGAAGTATTTTTACCTAAAAGATGTAGGATGTTATCCTAGTATTGGTTTGGGTTTGATGCTTTTCTCTGACAGCATCAAATTCTGATTCTGGTCAGCAATTTTTCCTTTTAGAAGAGTAAGAGTTTTCAGGCAATGATAATATGTGCTGGTATATGTGTCCTAATCATGTGACAATCATGTGATTATCATAATGGCTCTGAAATGGAATCTATATTCTTACTTTAGCTTCACAGTTCAGCATTCTGTGAATCCTTGAGTCTGGTGAGGTCTTAATAGAGTTAGGTAATCAACTCATAAAGGAAGAGCAGGAAGGGCTTTGAGAACTCTGTCAGTGGAATTCAGAACACAGAAGTGCTGCTCTGCTGTGTGATGATTTACCATCTCTGGGCTCTAGGCACACACATTTCAAGGAGCAGTTGGCACTTTTGATGGCCTTTAAGATATACTATTTAGCAATAATTTTACTTGCAGGGAGAGTAAGAGACACTTGCTACCTAGTACCATTTATTCTACTGATTTTTCCGATGCTAAACTTTGAAACTAAAATTGTGCCTCACTTTAAATCAGTGATTTAGTCACAGAGAGATTTGGTAGCAAATGATATGTGATTTAATAAAGTGGTCTAGGGTAAGTAATTGGGCTCTTAGTTTATAGTAGCTGTCTGCCTTGCATGAGGAATTAGTGTCTTGGCTTGTTCATCATGAATTTCTCATTCTAGTATTTACCATTGTTTTAAATAATGATGGATTTAATAGGTGTGCTGTGAGTTTGAGAATCTGTCTTGCTAGAGATAGAAGAAGGTGTGTGTGTGTGTGTGTGTGTGTGTGTGTTGAGCATATATGTTTGTGTGTTCATTTATACATGTGAATATACACCCCAGTGTGGGTGTCATGTGAGTTGCTCCGAATTAAACACAAAACATTCTCCATTTCAAGAGAAACTTATCATTAACTGGTTTATAGCAAATGGATGGGTTTCTGAATTCATGTGATTCCTCATGCGATTCCTCTCTCCCTTCACCCATCGCTTTTAACTCCTATCCCCCTTCTCCCTTTTCCCATCTCCATCATCCTTCTCTCTTTTGTTTCCCTCCTTCCGGCCGGAGGCCAGACTGGCCACCCACATCTGGAAGTGGCTGAGTGGCAATCCCCAAGGACGACAGGAGCTGATGTCCATGTAACCTAACTAATTGGTTTTCTCCTCCTTTCCTTTAACAGGTCATGCTTCATCTCTTTTAACTACTTAACCCCAAAGTCCTTCTCATTCAGAACGTCCTCCTATGCCCTCTCTTAATTACCTCACTCCTTCCCTATGTACCCAAGATCTTCAAAAGCGCTGGGTGTATCTGAGGAGGTAGAGTTTGTTTATGTAGATGTGTAAAATTAAACCATGTAAAGTT
This sequence comes from Rattus rattus, assembly GCF_011064425.1. NCBI lineage: Eukaryota > Metazoa > Chordata > Mammalia > Rodentia > Muridae > Rattus > Rattus rattus. The sequence continues at coordinate 6,542,072 of NC_046165.1, read as the reverse complement.
TAATACCATAGAAAAAAATATTCACACCACATTAAAGTCAAAACACAATGCTGAGTCGCTGTAGCTCATGACAACCCATGAAACACACAGGAGAGTCCTCTCGATGTAATGTGCAGACCAACAACGAAAACAGTAGGGTTTATCCAAAGATTTAACACTGACTTGAGGATGATTCTATTCCAAATCGTAGCTCAGCACACTTTAAACTATTTCTTAAGCAGCTCACAATACACAGAGAAGACCTTTTAATCTCTTTATTGGATAGAATTTTTGTCGATATTGGGCTCTGCTACCTGGAATCTGAGTTTAAAGGAAGACGCCCATTTACAAAAACGAACAATCAAAAACAAAAGCAAAAACAAAACAAAGTGTGAACTCTTAGCCAATGCCCCTGTTTTCAGCAGGGCATGGGCATTTTCGATAGGTCTGAGGAGAAGTGCTGTGAGTGTGGGCACACTGTGTAGTTATCTGCCCTCAAAAATATTTGGGGGAGGGGAAGGGGAATGGGAGGGGAGGGGCTGGGGGGAGGGAGGAGAGAGAGAGAGAGAGAGAGAGAGAGAGAGAGAGAGAGAGACAGAGACAGAGACAGAGACAGAGACAGAGCAGAAGGGAGGGGGAGAGAGAAACTACTAACTATATGTTTGAAGCTACCCAAAGAACTTTTGAAGATAAATTATATTGAATTATACAGCATTCTTAGCAGCTGCTAGGGTAGAAACATCCTGGGGAGGTCCTTAGGAAGAAAGACCTCTCTGCACCAGAACATGACACAATCAACTTACCCTATGTATCTCCCAATGCTCAACATTTTCTTATAAACCTATGTCAGTTGAGTGTCTATACAGCATCCAGGAAGTCCCTGAACTATTCATAATTTAAAGTATAAATGAATCTTTCTTCTTAACGTATAATCCTAATTCATTAAACAAACCTGATTTATATTAGGTTTCTCTACCATCAAACTGAACGCTGAGACATAAATAAACACAAATATGGACACCTAATTCTTGATGAAAAGCCAGAGATATACAATGGACAAAAGATAGCATCTTCAACAAATGGTTCTGGTCAAACTGGATGTCTGCAGGTAGAAGAATGCAAATAGATTTACATTTATCACCCTGAACAAAACTCAAGTCAAAGTGGATCGAAGATCTCAACAAAAAACCAGATATATTAAATATGACATAAGATAAAGAACATCAATAGCTTGGGCACTAAGATCAACAATTAATAAATTGAACCTCAGGATACTAAAAAACTTCTGTAAGGCAAAGGGCACTGTTAGTCAGACAAGGAGGCAGCCTATGGAATGAGAAATTTTTTTTTACCAACTCCATATCCAATAGAATATATATGTATATATTCTATTTATACATATATAGATATATATTCAAAATATATAAACAATAAATAAAAAACAATAATGCAATTTAAAATGGGATATAGATCTAAACAGAATTCTCAATAAAGAATCTCAAATGACCGAGATACAATTAAATGTTGAACATCCTTAACCATAGGGAAATGAAAATCAAAACTGCATTGAGATTTCATTTTACATGTGCCAGAATGGCCAAAGATCAATAACACATGTGACAGAATAAATTGGTGAAGATATGGGGCAAGGAGAACACTCTTCCACTGCTGGTGGGAGTGAAAACTTATACAGACACTATGGAAACCAATATGGTGCTTTCTCAGAAAGTTAGGAATTGATCTACCTCAAGACCCAGCTATATCACTCCAGGGCATATACCCAAAGGACACTCCACCCTATCACAAGGACATTTGTTCAGTTATGTTCACAGCAGTTTTATCCATAATAGCCAGACATGGAAACAACATAGATGCCCTTCCACTGAAGAGTAGAGAAAGACAATGTGTCACATTTGCACAATGGAGTATTACTCAGCTGTTAAAAATGAACAGACAGACAAACTTGCATCATGAAATTTACATGCAAATTGATTCAACTAGAAAAAAACTCATCCTGAGTGAGGTAACCCAGACCTAGAAAAACAAATATGGTGTGTATTTACTTATAAGTCAATGTTAGCTGTATTAAATAAATGATAATCAACATATAGTCCACAGTCCCAGAGAGGTTGGGTAAAGAAGAAGGCTCTAGGTAAGATTACACATTTATCCTGGGAAGGGGAAATAGAATGGATTTTGTGGGTGAATTAGAGGTAGGTGAGGATGGGAACAGAAGGAGCTGGGCTGTGTGTGTGTGTGTGTGTGTGTGTGTGTGTGTGTGTGTGTGTAGTTTGGGGAATGACAGCTGGACTTGGATAGTAGTGTAGGAAGTGTAGAAACTTAATTCAGTGGAAACTTCATGGAATCTTTGAGGGTCCCTAGTGAAGACTCCTAGTAATGTCTGTATGTTTTTTTTTTCCTACCTGACAAGGCTTCCAGTGGTCGACTGGGTTATATTCAGTTGAGTTGTTGGCTGAGGGAATCCTAAACAACCAAATCTGTTGATATGACAGACAGAACGTAGCTCTCTAAAGACTGACAGGGGTCTGAGGGGATGGGCATTGCCAAGGCCAACCCCCACCCAACTCATTGAACATGGAGAGGTTGAGCTGATGCTGTCATGGAGTGCTTACCACTAAATTCTATCTCTTTGGCACAGGAAGATACTCTGCAGGTGACAGAAATAGAAACCTGGACACCAACCCAGCCCACAGAACCCTTGACCTTCCATCTGTCCTGCCTGCAACATGTGCTGGGGCAATGGTGTCCCAGAACTTGTGGGAGTGGCCTACCAATGTCTGCTTTCACTTGCAGCCCATGCCATGAAGGAGCCCCTGCCCTACATACCTGCATGGCCAGGAACAGGAAATTGGATAGTATAGAGACCTAGGGTAAAACCAAACATGACGGAAGGAAACGAATGAAAAATTCCTAGCAATATTCTCCGTTCTCATAGATCAATGCCTTATCTCCTCCTCGGACAGAGGTGTCCTCAGGTGGCAGTTGCGAGCAGGTGCAGAGACCCACAGCCAGGTATTATGCAGAGAGATAGACTAGGTTGGAGGTCTCCATAGTGTGAATCCTCTTGGAGCTTTGAGAACCCCACAGAAGAAGGGGAGGAAAGGCCGTAGGAGTCAAAGTTATGATGGTTACCGGGATAACACGGCTGGGCCACGGACAACCAAGCAGGGCTCGCACAGGCTCACAGAGACCGAAGCCGGAAGCACAGGGCCTGCATGGGTCTGTCAGGCGCTCTGTGTCTATGTTACAGCTGTTAGCTTGATGTTTTTGTGAGACTCCTAGTAGTCCAGTGTGTGTCTGACTCTGCCTGCTACTGGATCTCTGCCTCCCCTCCTGTTGGTAGCCTTGTCCAGCCTTGCCCTGTCTGGTATCCTTGCTTTTGGTTGCTGTCTCTTGCAGGCCTGCTGTGTTCTGAAGGGAAGTGGAGGGGAGTCGATCTGGGGGAAGGGAAGGAGGTCAGTTGGAGGGGGTTGAGAGGAGGGGAGAGAGGGGAAACTGTGGTGGGATATATTGTATGAGAGAAGAACCTATTTTCAATAGAAGAGACAAGACATCTTGTAATACTTTATTATAATTTTTAATATTTGCCTAATTTAAGATTCTTGTGGAGCTTTATATCTTTAGAGGTATTTTAAGATCTTTAAAGAGCATTATCCAGATATAGCTCCATATAAATCATTACTTAATATCAAGCTAAATGTATAAAGTAATTTGGGAAGACTCTTAAAATGGAAGGAAGCCTAATACCACATTCCAAGTAACACGGGCGATTCATTTTATTTTTATTTTCAGGAAATTTAGCTACATGCTGAAAATCATTGTGATATATATTTTTTAAAAATCTCCATGACATACAGAAATCAACTTTCTACTATATTTAATTATTAATATTTCTTGCTGTTAATTTATATGTTAAATATTATCAGGAAGTAAAAATAGCTCATAGGGATTAAATATCATTTTTTTCCTTCTTAACTTTTATTCAACGTCCTTCTTTCTACTAATCTTTCTGAAAGAATAAGGGAAACTAGCATTTGATATTTGCTCTGTTCTGGGCCCTGAGGTGGGTTAATGCTTTATTTGACTGTCACAGTGGCCCTATAAAAAGCGATAGCTATGTCTGTTTCGTAGATGTGGTGACTGAAGCTTCAAAGTTAAGTAATTAAAAAGTTCAGAGCCTTGTGTGCTATATTTCAGGGTTCCTTGGACCTGTAGAGTTATCATAACATGGAAACTCTTCAAAAAAAATGCATCTGGTTTCCTGCATTAGAATCTTGGCGCTAGGGCTATGCAATCTTTTTTTGTAAAAAGTTCCCAGGGCGCTTTTGACCTGTACCTGAGATACACACCTGAACACAAAAGTAACCAATGCAAATGAGTAAGTTTAATTTTATGAGCAAAAGGCACAGACATTACATGACAAAAAAAATCCTTAAGGTATTAAAGGATAGAAAGTAAAATACAATTATTTAATATATAAACAATATAAACACATAGATGCATATCAACCCAGTTTCACTTGGAACCTTATTTTCGAATTAAATAAAGAACTCAAGATTAGGAAATAACGTCTGAGAAAGGAGTCGTGGTATGAGTCATGATGGTGATGAGTCCATTTTCTTAGCGCTGCCAGTGGGTTTAATGGATGGGAGGGCCAAGGGAGTATGAGGAGGGGCAAGATATTTAATGCAATCAAAGACGGTGTAGAGTGGACACTGTCACAAGAGGATGGTCGTTAGTGGACTCAGTACTCCTGGTCGGAGTGGACCAGTCAGGAACTCGTCCCCATCTAGCAGGCCTTTGGATCTCCTCCCTGGCCAAAGATGCTGTTGCTTCTTGTCCCTATGAGAAGGGACATTAGAACTGGCCTTCACTTTCCTTCACTGTCCTCCCATCCTCAGAAGCCTATTCACAGAAGGCTAATTCCACTGGAGCGGAAGCCAGAGAGTTTCTTCCTTCTGCTTAGACACACTTACGGCTCTCAATCTCCCTTAGAGAAAAAGCTAAAGTCGTAACAATGACCTGTCATGTCCACCCAATAGAATTATCTCTGACTTTGTATATTGCCTCTGGTACCTGGTCCTCCTAACTGACCTCCAAACTGATAGGCCTGCAGGATGACTGCTCTCAGGCCTATGATGTTGCTGGATAGTACCCTACCTGGCCCTCTAGATTTTCTACTCTCAGGCTTGTGCTAATAATACTCTCCCTGTGGGCTGACTGCTCTCAGGCCTATGATGTTGCTGGATAGTACCCTACCTGGCCTTCTGCACAGATGCTGTCTTGTTTCTCTTTTCATCCCTGGCCCAGAGGCCCTTTCTGAGGGCTCCTCAAAACCTAAACTTGTATCCAAGACAATTGACACCTTTTGACCCTATCTACACATTTTACATTTTTAAAAATTTGCTACTATAACAGTCTGTAGACTTTACTCTTTTTTTTTTTTTGTTCTTCCACAGACTATGGGTCTTCTGTGGTCCATTTTCAAAACAATCTGAGAGTTATCTGTTTGTTTATTTGGATATCTCCTTTTTCTTTCTTTCTTTCTTTCTTTCTTTCTTTCTCTCTTTCTCTCTCTTTCTTTCCTTTTTTCTTTCTTCCTTCCTTCCTTCCTTCCTTCCTTTCTTTCTTTCTTTCTTTCTTTCTTTCTTTCTTTCTTTCTTTCTAGATCCGTTTGTTGTTTGTTAAATGATAATTATCTAGTGAAATGGTAATAACGCTGGATCCTTCCAGCCAGGCTCTCCTAGAGTTGGTGATCAGATGAGGACCTAATAGGAGATATCTTGTGTTCTCAGTGTTCGTGGGTTGGTCTGAGAATATTGGTACTAGGGAGATGAATGAGTCTTGCGTAAGCGATCGTCTCTCTTCAGTTTTATAATTAACTTTTGAGACAGTCTCGCTCTGGCTCTGAGTCACCTGGTACTCACTGGGAGGCTCAGCTTGGTTTCAAACTCACAGCGATCCTCCAGCCCCAGTCTCTTAAATGTTGGGACCGTAAATACACACCACCACAATTGGCCCAATAAAAATTTTTTGATTTTAATACAAATATTGGTGGTTTTGGAAAGGAGAATAGGATAAATATATAGCAAGCATATTCTCAGAAACTATAACGCTTTGACCTAACAAGAAAGAACTGTTGAAATGGTGCTTTGTGCAGTGACAGAATTTTTGGTTAGCGATGCACAACGGAGGAAAGAGGTACTGGTAGGCGATCGAGAGCGAGAATGCGATTGATTTTGAAAAGTGCATTAAGGCAGGACTTCATCCCAATAAATCCAATCTAAAGTAATGATTTGACTCACTATCCAGGAAGAACTGAATGATTGATTTTTTATTTCAGAAAAACCAACATTGTTTTTCATATAGCCGGTACTTATTGAGTAAATGATCACATAACTTTGCCCCATTTGTCGAATTGGTGTTCCATGGAAAGCAGTATCCCAGGGTGTGAGGAGAAACGCTGCACTTTCCCCCAAATGAGCTGCTTTTAGACAACCCTGACTTCTGAAACTGTAAATATCTGGGAACTTTTTGTTTCTAAAACTCAACAATCATGGGCTACCTGTTCTATAAAATACCCGATAAGAGATTCGAAAATGTTATTCTCTAGAAGTGAATGTAGGACACACTCTCATGTAATGTTAATACGAAGACTTCAAATGTCAGAGAAAAATATAATGTGCATGTATGAATATGTGTGTATGTATTTGAAGGTTTATACTACATTTAAATTTTTGTTGCATTCTTTAGTTATTTGTGGGTTTGTGCTTATAGAATGTGCAGGTGATTGAAATGCCCCTGGGAGCTAGAAATGATGGCTCCGTGTACATCCTGAGTATTAGGCATGCATGAAGTGGGAGCTGGGAACTGAACTCAGGCCCTTTGGAAGAGAAATATACACTCTTAACCACTCAGACATCTCTCCCCCCAAAGATTGGTTTGTTTTTATTTTATACACATGACTATTTTGTCTGAAAGTACAGATGTGCATTGCATGTGTGCTGATCTCTGACATGGGAGGAGTTATGGTGGTTTCCAGCCCATGGCTGGATCCTCTGTGAGAGTAACCTGGGCTCTTAAGAGCTGAGTCACTTCTCCAAACTTGTTTACCCAACTTTACAGTGATGGTTAATTTTGACTTCTTGATATGCATCTAGCGTCGAAACTTGAATATGAGAATGATTTGCCTGTTTCATTTTTTGATTTATTATTTAATTCTATGTGTAAGACTGTTTTGCCTGTATATATGGATGCACTCTGTACACATGCTTGTTGCCCAGGGAGGTGAGAAGAGGCCGTTCTCTGGAACTGGAGTTATAAATGATATTTAGCCACAGAGTAGGTAGTGGGAACTGAACCCCAGTCCTCTGCAAGAGTAAAAATTCTCTTAATCTTTGAGCTGTCTCTCCAGCCCCACTTCCTTTATTTTTGCAAGGTAAATTCAGTGAAGAACATTGGTGAAGCCAAAACATTTACTCAGGACATGCTTTGCTGTGTAGAGAGAAATAAAGGTAATTTTAAAATTCCTGATTTTAGTTGAAGTTTTGTTAAAAATTAAAAGAAAAAGTATCAGTATGTGCTGTGACCTGCACAGCTTTGGGGTTGAGCTATCTAGGGTGACAGGTGACAGGCGATAGGGGACTAAAGGAAGAACACACAGAGACAGAGAGACAGACAGACAGACAGACACACACACAAACACACACACATACACACACACACACACACACACACACACACACACACACAAAATGAGAGAAAAAGCTGCGATTGGGTGGGGCATACTCTCTCACAGAGACACACCATCTGCCCAGAATCTCAGCACCTCCATTACTGGGCACCAAGTGAGTGAGGGGTGATTATGGCGTTAGTCTCTGTCGGTCTCTGTGATCGATCAGTTTCAGGTCACAGTCATCTGAGAGGGAGGAGCTACGGTTGATAGTTTCTTCATTCGTTGGATTCAGCTGAAGGCCATTCGTTCAAATCTTCTATCACTGCACCAAGGAGCACCTTGCCATTCCTCTGAGCCAGACAGAGGAAGGCTTTGACATTCCCACGGGTCCAAAGCATTGAGGTCCATGACAGGACTGTGCCCACCCACGTCAACAATACACATTCACTCAGGACTGCACGCCTCCCCACAAACAGGGTATACCAGTTAACAAAAATAAATTGTGTGACAAGTAGGGGCCAGTTGAATACTGTCTTCAACTAGGCACTACATGGGGGTCAAGAGAGAGGAGAATTCACAGGAAACTGATGGCCCCATGGTGGTCTCATTAGAAATTCTGTAAACTGAGGACGAGAGCTGTGGGGGGTGGCAGTTACCCACACCCCACACCATCCTTAGCTGGAATTTTCAAGAATCTTCCAGTTTCGTGGTATTCTTTAAATAATGGTTCAAGATGTGTAAAGCCACAGTTGCTCTGGGAGCCAACAATGAAGCTAGGGGTGGTGACATCATGGTCCTTGGGTTTTCTAGATGACATGGATTCAGTGGGGCGGAGCTTGGCATCCCCTCTTTCCCTAGGCAGCTACCAAGAGAACACTGTGGGCAGGATTACTTGCAAGTCTCATTCAAACCCAAGTGTTATTTAGGAAACCACTACCATGGTCCTTATTTGTTACCAATACAGCATCTGGTTAATTTTGGAACAGTCTCTACATAAGTATTCTGATCTCCCCCCTTTGGCATTTCAGGCCAGGAAATGTGTTTATATGTTTGCTTTGTCGCACAAGGTAATCGTTCAGAATTGCTGGGGTTATTACGGGGGTCTTTGTTGTTGTTGACAAGTAATACTTTAAGTTAAAGGAAGAAAAAGTAATTTCCTCATCCCAGAGGAGTTGATGTAAATACATAAAGGCTATCGAAGGGGTTGATGGAGACATTATTCAGATTACAGTTCTGTGAGAGGAGGCCGCAGGTGTAAAGCGTATATAATTATATGTAATAGAGTAAGCTAGTTTGTTTTATCATCTCTGACCGTTTGTCGGGAAGCTTTATCACTCGGATTGTTTAAGACTCCTCTGATGCTCTCTGTATTATATGTTTCGAGGATGAAAATATGACTGTTGGTAATGGAATCGGGATTTTTTTTTCTAAACGAGAACCATGATTTTGTATAAATAAAATATATAGTCAAGGCATAGGACGGACACCCTCCCTGATCCTGAGTGGCACCACTGTAATTCTGTATGATTTTAAATTTCCTCTTCGTCGTGTGAGTAGAATGGGATTTATTTTAAAGAGGTCACAACAAGAAACCGAAACCGTTGGGATATAATGGTTGTTGTGTTTTTTTATTTTTTTTATTTTTACTTTATTTTACTTTCTGTTTTGTTGTGTTAGTAAATAGCGTGTGCTCAGAGCTGAGGTGGTGGTAAGTTATGATAAGGCTTTACTTACCAGCTGTTTTGCCAGATGTCCACAGCAAGGCATTTTGTACCTTTTAAACAGACTCCATATAACACAATAAAAATGCTTCCACTTAAGCCTCCTTGCTTTGACGATACCATCTCAGCCCTTTTGCTTTTCGAAATTTAACCCTGGGAGTATTTAGTCATTATGGAGTAAGCCCTGTTCTGATCTTGTAAGGGGCAAGACTAAACATCAGGGCATCAAGGTAGTTTTTCTCCTGTCTTTGGCCCCCCTCAAACGTCATTGTGATTTAGAAGTGGCTGCTAAGGAGAAGCCTGTTAACACAGCCACAGTCCGTGGAGTTGCAAATCTTCCTGTTTTAAGGCTCTCCCCACGGAGCCATCTTGCCCCTGTACAGATGTTCAGCTCTCTTGGAAAAAAAAAATGTGCTGATCCTGATGCAGATGCTGCCACGTTGCCCAGCACTTTGATTAACCTTTTATAAAGAATTTGCCTACAGAAATCTGGATTAGGACCTTCCCATGAGTCTTATTAAAAGTCTGGCAGGCCTGATCGAACCTCGTGTTTATACTTTTTGTTCTGTGGATAGGTTTTGGTGTTTAGTAAGTAGCAAATGGAAATCATTAGCCTACACTAACGAGCATTTCTGATGTGAGCTGCTCACTTGTGCCTGGAGTGGGAACCATCCTGCCTGCTGCTCGATCCACCGACTGTCCGGGAAATACAGCTGTGCTTCTGCAAGCAGGAGGGGCTTGGATTTTCCAAGAACAAGTTTCTAATTGTGGAGGCTTTGTTGATCTCCCTAGAGAGATGTTAAGAGAATGTTCTGTTTCGCCCAAATCTTTAAGATAGAGCTTCCAAGTGAGTGGTTATACGCCAGTCCCAATCCCTCTCCTACCCCTTAGTCCATAAGCCACTAGGCATAGGTAGCTATAAAAATTAAGGTACGAAGCAGGAATCAAAACCCTGCTTGAAATCGCACATGCCACATTTCAGGAGCATAGTTGCTAAGTGTGCCCAATGGTGACTAGTTTGGATAATACAAACAGGACGTCTCTATGAGCTCAGAAGATTTTGTTGGGCTCCACTCTAGGGAGCTGTGGGTATGTGAGTGTACCTCCAAGTGCCCCGTTACAGGAGTATCTTCAACACTCTGCTTCTGCAACCCTGGAGGACAAACCATGAGCTTCTCGCATAAGCACACGACCAGCTGAACTACGAACTCATCCCACACTCCACATTCTTAAGAGGAATTTCGCATCAGGTTTTTATCCTTTAAAATTGATATTATTGAAAATCAAATGCAGCAGCTTTTCTCTGCAGAAAAAACAGCTCCCAATACTTGTAGCTTAGCATCGAATCTCTAAGCGAGTGTTAGACTTTGAGGTTTCCGAGCGGGTTCTTGGAAGACAGCTTCTTTATTATTATTATTATTATTATTATTATTATTATTATTATTAATCATTCTATATGCCTAGATAACTTAAGACGAGGGAGTGCACAGTTCAGGGCTGCCTGCATATTGTGAACTGCAGAAAAGGAAAGAAAAACTGCCCCAAAATTCCTGCTATTTAGAAAAACATTATTGTTTTCAAGGCTACTTTTGTTCATCATCAAATTAGCAAAATTATTACATATATACATATACAAGTACATATATTTGTAAACATATGTGTATATGTATGTGTGTGTATATATATAATATATATGATTCTTGCAATGCCTTATTATCCAGTGTATTTCTAATATAGCTGTCAGTCTCTAGGGCTGTTCCCTTTCTGATTAATTTTCTAGCTCTCTCCTTGTGCAGGCATTTTTTGCAGTGACCAGTAACATTTTTATTAGTTCTTTGAGAATTCCTTCCAGTATGTTTGATCACATTCACCTTCTCCTTCGTCTCCTCCCAGATGCAGCCCTCTTGCTTACCTACCCAACTTTGTGTCTTATTTTTTTTAATACCCATTAAGTCCAGTTTGTGCTACCCTCAGTTACTGGTCATGTGGCCTTCCAGTGGAGTACCACAGGCTTACCAGTGGCTACAGTCTTCACATTGATTCTCCCTCTCCTAGCAGTAATCAGTTTCCAATAGCTTCTTAGTTAGGGGTGGGAATTCATGTCACCTCTCCTTTTCATGCTGGAATCTGGTATGGCTCAATGTTACACAGGCTTGTGCATGCCGTCACAGTCCCTGTGAGTTCACATGTGCAGTTTACTGTTGTGTCTGGAAGGGACCGTTTCCTCGAAGCCACCATTGCCTCTGGCAGTTAAAGTCTTTCTGTCCCTTCTTCTGCAATGATCTCTGAACCTGAGAAGGACTTTTGATGCAACTGTCCCAGTGAGGACTGAGAGTCCTGTAGTCTCTTGTTCTTGCATGTAAGCTAGTTCCAAAGACTAACGTATATAAAACCCAGCCCAGGAATAAATGATCACCTTTGGTGTTATTCCTGGAGATCCCACAACTGTGGCAGGCTATTACCGTTGCTCTTGGTTACTCCTGAGGACTTGACAGTAAGATTCTATTGGTGAAGATGCCACATACTTGAGGCATAGAATGTGTTGCTATCAAGCTAGTACTGATTTAGCAGCATCTTCCTTTCTGGATAGCTCTCACAATGGAAGAGGGCACCATGCACATTACAGGGAAGATAAAAGCGGTCATCAGTCTTGCCAGATGTGAACTCTGCAAGATACGAAAAATGGCTGATTTGGCAAGATGCTTTCACGGATGCACCAATATTCATGGGGATAACAAACTCCTTTCTGATTGTATTCAAGTGCCATTCCGCAAGATATAACCCACACCCGGCACCATTGTTTGATCACGAATCTGTTACCAGACAGGCCATAGTCCCTAGGTGAGACCTTAATGTTATTATTAATATTAACAATGTTACCATTATTCTGAAAGAGCGAAGTTTATCTTAGCCCTCATCAGAGAAGCTCCTATTTTCAGTAAATGGTGATCAACCCAGGGACACACACCCAGCTGAGGGGCAATAGCCATTTTATTGTCTTGACTTTCCTCTTTCCTAGACCCTGCATTTCACCTGCTCTCTTTCTTTGCCTTTCTTCTCTGGGAAAGAAATGTTGCCTTTTGTTTCTTCTCTGATGAACCAAAGCCTTGAAGTTCAACCAGACACCTCCAAAAAACCCTGCCAGCGTGCTGGTTAGGGCACCATGGCTCTCTGATGCTCCAGGCACACGCAGGACCATGGGCCAACTGACTTTGTGAGCTTCTTTGTGAGTTCTCAGTCTCTGCCTCTTAAGAGGCCCCTCGATGATATGTTGCTTACACCCCGTCTTGCCTGATGCTCATTGTTATAGGTGTAGCAGTCCTCTCTGTCACTTGGTTTTGAGCATAGATGAAAGCTGGATCCTTCATAAAGGCTTCTCTGATCCCCAGCGTCTGATGCCCATCTCCTCATCTGCACTTCCATAACCCTTCATCATCGCTCTGGCCTTTGTAGTCTCTCCTGCTGGCTGAGGCACTCCCTGGCAACTGGTTCTTACTGGTTCCACTTCTGATCCCTAGAAGGCCTGGCATACTGCCATGCACATATTACACACATCAAGACTCTGAAGGTATAAATGAATGGAATAGTTGATTTCCAAGCCTAAAGTTTCATTAAAAACTATTCACAGAACTACGCCTTATGAAAACTGCTAATGGAAATCGGTTATTTTGACTTTTCCATGACTGAGCTCTGTATTGTATATATCAAGGAAACGACAAGTTTCTTATTTTAGTTGTTGGATGTGATATGTTTAGACAATCATGGAAATGTTCAACTTTGCTAGGTTTAAACACAGAGGGTCATCTCGCTTAATCTTAACCATTTATGGCTTTTCCCCCCTCTATACAAGAGGGCGAAAGTGTGAGGATTTTTAATGGAACCAAAATAGAGTTTTTTTTTTAAATGAGATGTGTCTGCATTCCAGTAAACTCGATATTGCCTGTGAACACTCCGACACATAGTGTTTGATAGAAGAGAAGATGGAAAGTCGGATTAGCAAATGGGTAGAGAGTAAGAGAATTTCTACTGCATGTTCATGTTCATGGAAGCACACACTTATAATTCCAGTCCATGGGATGTGGAGGCAGGAGAACCTATTAATGTCATTCTGGGCTGCATACATAGGGAAGTCAAGGCCAGCCTGGGCTATGAGCATGTGACCCTATCTCTGAAAATAAAACCCAAGCTACCAAACAAGAACAAGAATGACAAGGAAACCTGATACTGGAGGTCCTTAGCTGGCTTTCTGTGGAAATTACTATTGCAGGGCACGTTTTCTTCTAAGATCATCAGCCAGGAGTATCGCTTCTTAAATTGAGCACAGGGGTCTGTACTGGTTCATTCCGTAGCACACTCGGCGTCTTGAGACTACACCACATTCCTGTGCACCTTTTTGAAACCTGAGACTTCCCTAATCGTCTGCTGCCCAAATCAAGATGAAGCAGCAGCCAAGTTGTTCTACGGACGAGGCCAAATTGTTTTATTACTGAACTTCATTTCAACTTTATAGATATTAGTTGACCTGCCACACAGAATGCGTTATTGTGCCTGACCTTTAAGTCCTCTACCTATTTTAAGGGCGTGAAGTAACAGCTCAGCAGAGGAGCTCTCTTCTCTGTTCAGCAGGTTTCACTTTTACCAAACAGTAGGACGCAAGCGAAATGCGAAAAGAAAAAGGAAAGAGTACTAAAACCCTCTAGAGACAAGGGAAGAGCGAAATGCCTTTTAAACCACATGTTTAATTGCATTTAAAATTTGAAATAATCTAATCAGTAAGTGTAAAACTTAAACATGCTTCACTCATCCACTGTTCCAGCTCCTCTTTCTGAACTTCGTCTTTTAGGGACACTGAGCCCTCATGTTATGTTTCACTGGGGTGCATCTCTCGGTCACTGTAACCCCTACTGGGTTCTAAGCTTACCTACAGCACTGAGACTTTAAGGGCAGCACAGGAATTGTTGGTATGGAATTTGAAGTCTATTGGCTGAGGCGAACTGAGATTATAAAATTTCATGAAAGCCGAATTACACTTGGCTTCCTCGTTGGTTTGTTCTCCTTACCTCACACAATGCCTCATAAATGGCGGGAGCAGAATAAATATGTGTTACGTGTTGTGTGGGAAAATACAGAGATGAAACTTGAAGTGATTCTTGACCTAGTTAATGAAGGACTTCCCATTCTTAATGTCACATGGTAGAGAAAAACAGATGAGCAAACAAACCCCTTATTATTCATAGACTAAGTGTCCACTGGTTTTGAAAATTGTTCTAGGAAAATCGAGGCAGATGAGGTGCACAGGCATATGTGAATGTACAGGTATGTGTGTATATCAGAGGCATGTATGTATGCCATAGGCTTGTGTGTATGCCATAGGCATGTGTGTGTATTAGAGGCATGTGTGTATGTATATCATAATCGTGTGTGTGACTTAAGTATGTGTGTGTGTCATAGGCCTGTGTATATGTTAGAGGCATGTGTATATGTCACAGGCATGTGTGTATGATACAGGAATATGTAGATGTCACAGGTGTGTGTGTGTGTGTGTGTGTGTGTGTGTGTGTGTGTGTCTTGGGTAGAGTGTCAGAAGATAAGAATGTATGAAGATATAGCCATCCTACAGGCTACAAGCCACATGTGCCCCAGGATAGGTATGAATGTGGCAATGTCAATGGATTAGACACTCCTGCAAGCAGGATGCTATATACAAATCTGCTTAAAAAATAAAGCTGTTGAAATTGACATTTGGAGGGTAGATAGTAATGGGTAAATCAGATATTAAAGTCTTTCAAATTAGAATATCAAGAATTCTTACTATAGATATCTAGACTATTTAATACACACACACACACACACACACACACACACACATACAGAGAGAGAGAAGTTTAATGAAGTTGGATACTTGTTGAGTTTATCTAGAGTATCTTTTCTACCAAGTGGAGACAGATGCCTAGTAAAATTGGTTAAATAAATTGTGGAATATATTACATAGCTTTTAAAACTGATTGAAGGTTTTAAAGGACATTGGAAAATGCTTATGGAATGTTGTTAAATAGATAAATAGTTTACAAAGGGACATAGGTAAATTATTTGATAAGAAAGTACATATAGTATATAAAGATAAGTTTTTGCACATAAAACTTGTATATAGTGACAGTAGAATAAATATTTAAATGTCAATAGAAACTCTCCCAGTCATGTAAGAGTAAAAGAAACATTTACCTTCTTTATTTCAAATTCTTTATTTCAAAAATTTCTTCATATAATTAAATTTTGTGTGCTCTTCAAGGAACAATAATCATATTATAATTTTGATCAGGAAAAAAGCTGCTAAGTTGTAAGATTTTTAGTGTCATATTTGTTTTGCAGGGTCTTTGATCCCCTAATTTTGTTTTAGAGTAGGAATTGGCTTAGTCTATATAAATGAAATTTTATTGGGAGGAAGACTTCCTTCTTCATTTGCATATTTCTTTTTTCATTAATTGATTTATTAAGTTTATATCCCAGTATCAGCCCTTCCTTTACTCCCAGCCCCCTCCCCCAATCTCCTTCCCCGCAACCTCCCTCTCCCTATCTCCATTGAGATGGGTCGTCCTCCCCTGGGTATCACCTTACTCTGGCACATCAAGTTACTGCAGAATTAGGTACATCCTTTCCAACTGAGGCCAGACAATGTAGCCCAATTAGATGAACAGGATCCACAGGCAGAGAATAGAGGCAGGGACAACCCCTGCTTCAGTTGCTGGGGCACCCACAGACCAAGCTGCACATCTGTTACAAATGTGCAAGGGGCTCAAGGGGCTCAGGTCCAGCCCATGTTTGCTTTTGGTTGGTGCTTCGGTCTCTGAGGGCCCCAAAGGGTCCAGGTTAGATGATTCTGTTGGTCTTCCTGTGGAAGCCCTGTCTTCTTCAGGTCCATCAATCCTTCCCTCAACTCTTCCACAAGACTCCCTGAGCTCCATCTAATGTTTGGCTGTGGATATCTGCAGCTGTTTTCATCAGCTGCTAGGTGGAGCTTCTCAGAGGACAGTTATGCTAGGCTCCTGTCTTCAGGTAGAGCAGAGTATCATTAGTGGTGTCAGGGATTGGTCCTTGCTCACGGGATGGGTCTCGAGTTGGGTGGTTATTGGTTGTCTTTCTGCTGTTGTTAAAGTCCAACTTTAATCTATGGTGGTCTGATAGAATACAAGGAGCTATTTCAATTTTCTTATTGAGGCTTGCTTTGTGACCAAGTATGTGGTCAATTTTGGAGAAATTTTATGAGGTGCTGAGAAGAAGCTATAATCTTTTGAGTTTGGGTGAAATGTTCTGTAGATGTCTGTTAGATCGATTTGATTCATAACTGCTCTTATTTCATTATTTCTCCCTTTAGTCTATCTTGATGACCTGTCCGTTGGTGAGAGTTGGGTGTTGGAACTCTTCCCCTATTAATATGCGGGGTTTGATGTATGATTTAAACTTTAGTGTTGTTTCTTTTATGAATGTGGGTTCCCTTGCATTTGGGGCATGTTCCATGTTCAGAATTGGGACTTCATCTTGGTGGATTTTTCCTTTGATGAGTATGCAATGTCCTTCCACATCTTTTTTTAATTTATAATTTCTAGTTGAAAGTCTATTTTATTAGGTATTAGAATGGCTACTCTAGCTTGTTTCCTCGGTCCCTTTGCTTGGAAAACCTTTACTCTGAGATAATGTCTATTTTTATTGCTGAGATGCGTTTCTTGCATGCAGCAGAATGGTGGGTCCTGTTTATGCATTCTCTCTCTTAGCCTGTGTCTTTTTATTGGCATTTGAGACCATCGATGTTGAGAGATATTAATGAGCAATGATTTTTTTTTTAACTCCTGTTATTTTGGTGTGTGTGTGTGTGTGTGTGTGTGTGTGTTTGGGTTTTGCTGGTGTGGAATAATCTATTCTGTGTTTTTTCTTGGGTATCACTAAAAGCACTTTTGGCTTTTAGTCTCTGTTCTGAAATCTGATGTAATTCTAATATGTCTGCCTTTATATATTTCTTGGCCTTTACCCCTTGTGACTTTTAATATTCTTTTGTTTTGTTTTGTTCTGTTCATTTAGTGTTTTGATTATTGTGTGGCAGAGGGATTTTCTTTTCTGGTCAACTCCATTATTCTGTAAGCTTCTTGTATATTTATATGTATCTCTTTCTTTAGGTTAGGAAAGTTTTCTTCTATGATGTTGTTGGAGATATTTTCTGGTCCTTTGAGTTGGGAGTCTTCTCCTTCTTCAATTGATATTATTCTTAGCTTTGGTCTTTACATAGTGTCCCAGATTTCTGGGATGTTTTGTGTTAGAAACCTTTTAGCTTTATCATTTTCTTAGACTGATGTATCAATTTTTCTGCCATATCTCTATGCCTGAGATTCTCTCTTCTATCTCTGTATTCTGTTGGTGATGCTCACATCTGTTGTTGCTGTTCTCTTTCGTACATTTTCCATCTCCAGGGTAGCCTCAGTTTTTGTTTTCTTTATTATGTCTGTTTACATTTTTAGGTCTTGAACAGGAGCTGAGGACCGAACCCAGGGCCTTGCGCTTGCTAGGCAAGCGCTTTACCACTGAGCTAAATCCCCAACCCCTTGAACAGTTTTATTCATCTATTTCACCTGCTTGATTGTATTTTCCGGTATCTATTTTTTACTTATTTCCTCTTTACAGGCCTATACTTATTTGATTATATTTTCCTGTATTTATTTAAGGGACTCATTCATTTCCCCTTTAAAGGCCTGTATCATCTTCACAAGATTAGATTGAAGACTCTTTTCTTACAATTAATGTGTATTAGAATATTCAGGACTTGTTAGGATGACATCCTAGTTGGGTTCTGGTAGGGTGCCACATTGCCTTGGCTTTCGTTGATCATGTTGGCTTTATGTAGGGTCCGGTTGTTCCTCATGTTGGCTGGCCTGGTGGTTTCTGATGGGAACAGGACTCTAGGGTTGCAGGTAGAGCTGGTATTCCCTAATGTTAGCAGACCTCTGGGATTGTAGGTAGAGCTGGTAGTCCATGATGGCTTCAGACTGCTGGTTGGCTGGGGTGGGGACAGGCTCCAGGGACACAGGTAGAGCTGGTAGTCCTTTATAGCTGCAGGCCTTTATTTGTCCTGGATAGCAGCAGGCCTTTGGGGTGCAGGCGGGATTGTGGTCCAGGAAATGGAGTGCAGAGAGGGTAGACCAGAGCTTGCCACTCCTGTGATTTATTAGAGGGGCCAGCAGGTAGGGAATTGGGTAGGTTCTCACCTGGTTGCTGATGGCTGCAGGAATCTGGGATTGTCGTTAGAAGTGTGGACCAGAAGACCTTATCTGTGCAGAGAGAACAGGGCAGACCTTATGGCTACTGGGCTTGCCTAGGAACCAGCAGGCAGGAGTTTGGGGTTTGGAAATCTCATTGGTTGCCCCTGGCAGCAGCAGGCCTCCAGAGATTCAGGCAGATCCTGCATGTTTCTTAGAGCTATTTTCTTCATACTGTGGTGGAAATGACTAATTTTCATGTAGACTATAGGGCTCTATAGGGCCCTATATTAAACATAATATATATTATATAATCATAAATATATAATATAATATTGTACTAAATTACCTTATAATGATATAAAAATAGTTTTCTGATTTCATTCCGGAAGGCTGAGTTGGCATTTTCCATCATTTAAAATAATGTAGTAATTAATTGAAAATATAGTTCAGTATTAATATTTCAATGCTTTAACTTCTGCAGTCAGAAATTCTTTACTTTGCCCAAGTTCGTGGATAGTGCAGTAAGGGAGCCTGAGAAGGTCAAACATCTCAGAAGTGTGGAACCTTGGCAACCAGGGTCTGCTCTTATTCTCTGTCCTGATCTTGTGGGGGAGTGGCAAACCATGCTTTCCCGTCTAGACTTTTGGGGAGGCTAGGACACTAACCATTTCGTCGTTTGCTTCCAAGCGGAGGTACAGTGTTTCTTTCACGCAGAAGCACATATGTTTTGCATGAGGCATTCTGAGGGGGCTCTATAAACAAAGTGGCAAGGGATACACACTGTGGGTGAGGGCAGGGTGAAGGGAACAGCCCCTGCAGGGCTCAGAGAGGAAACGTGCCGAAGAGTAGGTGTTTGAAAAAAGATGAAGTTGACCCGTGCACACATTCATGGTAGGATCATGTGAGGAGTGGATTCGCCCAGCCATGAGTCTGTCACTCTGTATATAATCATTTTATTTACTCTCCTAGACTTTGAATGACTAGCACCAGGAAGGTTGGCATTCCTTGGTGGATGGTGTCCACTATGGCCACAGTCCCCTGTGGTGATCCTGGGTGGATGGTGTCCGCTATGACCACAGTCCCCTGTGGTGTTCCTGGGTGGATGGTGTCCTCTATGATCACAGTCCCCTGTGGCGTTCCTTGGTGGATGGTGTCCCCTATGACCACAGTCCCCTGTGGTGTTCCTGGGTGGATGGTGTCCCCTATGACCACAGTCCCCTGTGGTGTTCCTGGGTGGATGGTGTCCGCTATGACCACAGTCCCCTGTGGTGTTCCTGGGTGGATGGTGTCCTCTATGACCACAGTCCCTGTGGTGTTCCTGGGTGGATGGTGTCCTCTATGATCACAGTCCCCTGTGGCGTTCCTTGGTGGATGGTGTCCTCTATGCCTCTATGATCACAGTCCCCTGTGGCGTTCCTTGGTGGATAGTGTCCTCTATGATCACAGTCCCCTGTGGCGTTCCTTGGTGGATAGTGTCCGCTATGGCCACAGTCCCCTGTGGTGATCCTGGGTGGATGGTGTCCCCTATGACTACAGTCCCCTGTGGTGTTCCTTGGTGGATGGTGTCCCCTATGACTACAGTCCCCTGTGGTGTTCCTTGGTAGATGGTGTCCCCTATGACCACAGTCCCCTATGGCATTCCTTGGTGGATGGCGTTTGGGGTTGAAGCTACATCTCATCCAGAATCAGTAAGCAGCAAAGGGCAACACGCTCCCCTCTGCTTCTAAATATTTCCTTCCTAATTCTTCAATTAGACATTAATGCGATTCACAATGCCTTTCTTTGCATCTGAGATGTGATTAGACCGACGGAGTACTAATGCATTTGTTGCAATCAGTGCCAAGGTCTTGTCAAGTGACCACCTAGTGGAGATCTGCCTTGGTAAATAGCGGTGAGTGATGACAGAGGGTGTAGTCGTGGTCGTTTCTGAGCTGGAATGTCTTCGCAGGGCATTGTGAACTCACTGATTGTCTGGGCACCAGGGGAGAGTGGCCGTATATACTGTGGGCGTGCAAAGCTCACTTGCTGAGAACTGTTCCTGGATAATTTATTCCATATTTTCAGGCTCAGTATTTTTCCTGTTTACATTATTTCACCTTATTTATTTATCAAAAGTTCAGATTTTTTTACGTTCAGGTGTGAGCTTTATGAACCTAGATTTTTATTACAGATGCAAAATCAATGGGTTTATTTGGAAAAAAGAATTCGTGGGAACACTGGTGATAAGCTGAACATAACTATTGAATGTTATCATTCATAATTGTTTGACATAGTCAATATTCATAAATATTTCTGGGAAAAGCTATATTTATTCCTTAAGTAGACATTGAGGTTCCTGACATTTCATAAATATCTTAACCTTTATATTCTTGTCAGGCAACACACTTAGATAATATTTTTAATTTGAAATGTAAGTGATACAAAAGGGTATCATTTGTGGACTTTTTAAACTTGGATGTACAATGCTCTGTACAAGTTACATGCTTTATGCTGCAGGATTTATACAGAATCTCTGTATGCATATACACATATGCACATTGCATACAAATGTCAAACCTGTACAAAATTAAAATACTGTACTTTTGTCTTGTCCTATTCATATAAATCTCTTAAAGCTAATTTTAGAATTCCAAACCCCATAAAAAATGTTAGTGGGCTTCTTAACCCATAGAAATTTCTATTAAGATTATTTTTATTTTTAATTATTTGTCTCATGAATGCAGGTTGCTGTAAGGCCAGGGGAATTGGATCCTCTGCAGCTGAAGTTACAAGATGTTGAGAGCTCTCCCATGTAGTGCCAGGGGTCAAGCTTGGGGCTTCTGCAAGAGTAGGATATATCCTTAGCTGCCCATTTGCCTTAGCAGGCCCAGTCTCACAGATTTCTATACATCAAAGTAATCAGTTGTTATTTGTATTGTAGTCGATATGTACATCACAGAACATACACAAAGTCCATACCATACCCTGGACACACATGGCTCTTTCAAGATTGGTTCATTACTAGTTTGAATGCGAATTGTTACCTGCTTCAAGGTTTTCCATTTTCCCGAGTTAAAATTCATCCATCCACATTATTCTTGATTCAAGTGAGCATGTGAAAGCGAGTTCCCACAGCCCCACTGAGCAAATGTCCCCACTGAAGAGCTGGAAGAATCTTGCTGTTGCAGGTGAAGATACTCCGTCCTGTACGTCAGTTTCTCTGCTTGCCCTGCAGCCTGCCCTTCTTGCTTCTCTGTGCACGTTGATAGTCTCTTTAGTGTCTTCGCATCGCTGTCAGGAAGTGCTTAACTCAAAGAAATTAGATCTTTACTTTTAGGAAAAAAGTATTTACTTCCCTGAAAAACTGGATTCTGCATGATAAGGAATCTTGACTTTAACAAATAATTTTTGCCACCATCATTTATATGGAGCAGCTGGTGAAAGTGCCTTATCTGGAGCTGTTCCTGGATTGGGTACAAAACAGACAGGCGACCTTGATTCAGATCAACGTAGAGGAGAGGCAGACAGTTCTATCTGTGCTTTAAAAACCTGGACAGCAAACTGATGGCTTAATGGCATTAAATTCCCCCAGAGGAATAATTATACAGCAAAGTAAATTTCCCTCAGTCTCTGAGTTCAATTAATAGAAGAGGATTGGAAGAAAGTGGGTATGAGTTGGGTGGGGGGCATTAAATGTGTCAACGAAGTTAAAGCGCTCTCCCTAACAGTGGGTCTTGGATAGCAAATTGTTATTGGTGATATTTGTAATTGTATTGGTAGTTTCCCCTGCACTCAAAATCCTTGGCAGTTGTGTGTGCATAGACAGAATGTGTCCTCAACACTGAAGAAATAGTATCAATACACTAATTGGAAGAACGGAAGTCATGATTAACTAATTCCTGCCAAGTGAGAAAAACAGCAGGAGACGATAACGCTTTATGTCTGGACATTTGAACAAGCTAGACAGCTCTCATCTAATACCTACACTGTGGCTGCTGCTCCCCTCCCTCCCTCCCTCCCTCCTTCCCTCTGCCAGAGCATGATAAATACAGAGGTGAATGCTAGCAGTCAACCATTGAACTGAGAATGCCGTCCCCATTGGAGGAATTAGAGAAAGGACTGAAAGAACTGAAAGAGTTTGCAACCCCATAAGAACAACAATACCAACCAACCAGAGCTCCCAGGGACTAAACCACCATCCAAAGAGTACACACGGACAGACCCATGTCTTCAGCTGCATGTGTAGCAGAGGATGGCCTTGTTGGGCACTAATAGGAGGAGAAGCCCTTGTTCCTGCCAAAGCTGGACCCCCCAGTGTAGGGGAATGTCAGGGAGGGGAGGAGGGAATGGGTAGGTGGTTGGGTGGGGGAAGAGCCTCATAGAAGAAGGGGAGGGGGATAGGAGTTTATTGACTGGAAACCGGGAAAGGGGGTAACATTTGAAATGTAAATTAAAAAGTATCTAATAAAAATAAATAAAATGATGCTTCAGACATATTGGAAACTAACCCTGAACATATGGTATTCATTGATTTTACTCTTTCAATTTATTGAGACACGGAAAATATTTTAATTTGTTGTGAATATTTGCAGTTATATATGATTTCAAACCCTAAGTTATCTCCTTTCACAGGCAGTAAATAATATAATATAATAATAATATATATAGTATATAATATGAAGTCATGATAAAATAAAATTTATCACCAGGCATGAGCTCCTAACTCGTGTACATGTTTTCTTAATATACTTTATACATGCTGCTCCAAGGATGCTGTAATTTGGTTTTTTAAATTACAGCTCTCCACGATGAGAGGGAAGCTTGATTTGATTAATTATGCTTACAAGCTGTTAGAGAGAGGGGGAGAACAGAAAATGATTCTGACTTCAGTTTTTGTATGTCTGCTGCGTTTTGGATGTACATTTCTTCCATCAGTGGTTGAGAAATGAAGAACTAATTTATTTTAAAGGCAGACATAAGATAGAGAGTCTGAGGGCATCGGCACTGAAAAGTAATCACACCCAACCACCACTTTGACATGATGATCGGCGGAATGGGAGGGCGAGCTTATTAAAATGTGAGTGCTGGTCTCCATAGATAGTTGTCGGTCTCTGAGAGAACATTCTCGTATTCCTTACGCCTGCCGACCTTCATTTCAGTCAACTGGTGACATTTCATGTCACATGATCACCGCTATGATCAATCTTCAAGAAAGCATTTGCAAAGATCTCCAAACTTGTTATCCATGATACCTCTGAAGAATAACAAGAGATTTTATTTCTGCTATTTATCCCAGTAAGCTGAATCAGACAGAAAACTATATGGCTGGTGATTGGAAAAGGCTATAGATGAAGAACATGGGAGTTATAGTTGACCCAATACCTCAAAAATGATATGATGGTTAGTTAAAGTATTGACCATTTTTTCTGTAATTAATTAGTTAATGCTAGTTCAATAGTAGGTGTGAGACTTAAATGAAAGGTAGTGGGCTAACACTATCTGTTTAACTGTAGTAGGTTAGAGGTGAAGGGCATTTTCAAGGTGATATTTTACTCTTTCTCCTGCTTTTGTTTCCTTCCATCCTTCCACCCTCCCCTCCTTCCTTTCTTCATTTCTTCATTTGGGGGATAGGTTTTTTAGTAGCCCAGGCTGGCACTGAGCTCACTGTGGAACTGAGAATGGACTCAAGATGCTGGGTCAAAAGCATGTGCCACTCTGACCAGTTGTGAGACATGCTGGGTATTCAAACCTGGCCTTCTGCATGCTAGTTAAGAACACTGCCAACTGGGCAATGTCCCCAACCGACTATCTTTAACTATTTATAACTGTGTTCTTCTAAGTATGGGGGTCTAGGACGGTTTTGCATTGATGACCTTGTTCTCTTGGAGTTCACAGTTTGTGGATTCATCTTCCATTCTGGGAAGCAAAGGGTTTTACGCTGACACTTGGCTGTTGAATGCTGTACCTGAAGCAGCCTGTTACAATGGGAACAGGTATCTACATGTTGACTGAAGAGACTACTGTTGATAGCAAATCAAGGGACTTGCTAGAAAGATAGGGAAAATTAACCTTTGTCTAGAGGGAAAGAGAGATAAATTATATTTGGCATGTTTCTTCTATATTTGTACAAAATATTTGCATAGTCTTCTGCCAGAGAAAAACAATTTAAAATAATTTCTAAGCATATTTTCTGATCAAATACACACTTGGCATAGTTAGCAAATATTGACTTTTCTCAAATTTTATTCCAATATTGTTCTAGGTTGTGCTCTGGGCTCCCAAGGCTCCTTTGTTTACTCCTGAGTTAATACATATCATTTTCTGATTTTAATTTCGTTGTGCTCACTTAGCCATCCATTTTAGGGGTGAGAGGGGGCAAAAATACTTCCCACCACCTTGTGCACCATATTTATGACAGGAATCCAAATATGTGTATTACTATGCAACCGTCAATGGCAACACCAGCCCATAGTTAAGGAATCACCACGGAGGCACTGTGGCTCCAAGAGGAACCTTGTTGCAGCTGGTATTTTATTAGCCATTGTTCTGGTGGTTGGCGTGAGAGGATAGCAGAAATAAATACAGGGAGGAAGGATTAATTACATCTCATGGTTTAACGTCATGAGTCACCTTTGGCTGGCAGAGCTATGGATTTAGCACGTGAGCACATGCAGGCTATTTTACCCTCAAGCCACAAACATCTTGTATGCTTGTTCCCCTGTCTGCTGC
The DNA here is from genome assembly GCF_011064425.1 of Rattus rattus. Lineage (NCBI taxonomy): Eukaryota > Metazoa > Chordata > Mammalia > Rodentia > Muridae > Rattus > Rattus rattus. The sequence continues at coordinate 6,516,723 of NC_046165.1, read as the reverse complement.
CATTCCATGCACCACCACCTTTATACCTGGAGAGGCTGTGCCCATACGCCTTGTATGTCATAAACACGCATGGGATTGGTGCTGACATCTGAAGGAACACTTTCCAAAAGGTTTAAGTAAAGACGGAAAGTAGGTACTGAATTTAGGCATTCAAGGGGTCACCCACCCATGGTTGTGGCAAACTGAGTTGTCTTTACACAAGAGGGTTGTGGGGTAGTATGCCCAACTTCATTTCAGGTTGGGGAGTTTACATACCCTGCCATCTTTGAGAAGCCACACCCTTTCTTCTAGACATATGTAATATGTACAATGTCCATGTGTTGGGGTCTTTTCTGCCTGTCCAAACATGATTGTGCAATGTTCAGTTCAAAATGATTGTCTCAGAGATGGATTTTCCTGGGGCTGGTGAATCTAGCGGTGATGTGGATTTGTAGTCCCCGACACTTGTGCAGTCACCAGGTTGAACATGAGAATGAAGAGATGGTGCAGAGAACATCATATTTAACATGCTAAATACTCATTAATGAATTCGTTTTATGTTCTACAGTTTTACTCTGAAGCTTACGTTGACCTTGAACTCATGATATTTCCACTCCACCCTCCTTAGCGCTCTCCCACTACAGTTGACCATTAAATGACTTTGAGTTGTTGTAACTGGTCACTCACAGCAAAAAGACTCCTGACTGATACTAGAGCTATCATCTCCAGAACATTACAATTCCCTAGTAACCGGAGAGAAAAGCAGATTTATTGATACTCTGAGGTAACCTATCCTAATACCACCTTACGTCTAGATGTGTTTGTGTGATAGTCTAAATTCTTGGCTGGGAATGGATATATAGTCAGCAGTAGCATAGTTGTCTAGTACCCATGAGCTGATGAGTTTAAGCTCCTGCTCCACAAGAATTATACACCCTTGTCTGCTTAAGCTAATAATGTCCAGCCTTCTGAAAATTAAGTATTAGCCTTTACGGCCATGCATCTCTTACTAAGTAGTAACTCAGTGGAATCTAGCAGGTGGCATGAGGTGATGTTTTCTGACTTGTATCATTATTTGCTACGTGATCCTTTTACATGTTTAAAAAATAATTGACCATATGTATTCAGTTTTCTTACTACTAATTTATAGCTTAAGAACACTGGAGTCAGAGGATATGAGATCTTTCCTTTGGTATGTGCACTCACCTGTTTTATCGGCTGCTATATGTTTCTGGGATTCATATGTGTGGCAACGATGGTGATTTAGAAGGCCTTGTTTTCTTGGTGTCCTCTATCCCCTCTGGCTTTTACACTGTTTCTACTTCCTCTTCCTTAGGGTTTCCTGAACCATGAAAGGGGAGAGTTGATGGAAACATACAGTTTAGGGTTTAATGTTACAAGGTACCTTAACTCTGCAAAATGTCTAGCCGTGGGTCTCCTTATGTTCCCATCTGTTGCAGAAGGAGGTTTCTCTGATGGTGACTGAGCAATATAAATATAACAAAAGATAACTAGGAGTCATTTAACCTGTTTCCCCCTTCTTAAGAACATAGGATTTGGTTTTACCCTAGGTGCAGGGTAATCTAGTCTTAGGTTCTTGGTCACTAAAGCAGTGTTGGGTGTGAGTCCTAAATCACGGAGTGAGTCTTCAGTTAAAACAAATGTTGACTTCTGTAAGTTTTGTGCCCCATAGTATCTGGTATATGGGACACCACTGTGGATCAAAGGGTTTGTAGTTGGCTTAGTGTTTATCTTTCTCTTTTGGAAGCAAAAAGACAAGACTGTATAGACGAAGGAAGACACCTCGTATTCTCCAGGAGAATTCAACAAGCTGTGTAGGTGTTGTTGTTAGCAAAACAGGCTCGCTTTAGGTTTTTGGAGAACAACCTATAGCCTTGGCACCAGCCTGAGTTGTTTGGGGGTTTCAATGGGACCCCTTTGACCAACAATCCGATGTATCTAACTCTATCTCACTATTGAAGTGTCATTTGGTGACAAAGATGGTCAGCTGGGACTCTTCCTTTCTCTATATTATTTGGTGATTTCATTTAGATTATCTTTATCTCTATCTATCTCTATCTATCTATCTATCTATCTATCTATCTATCTATCTATCTATCTATCTATCCATCCATCTATCTTTCCATCCATCTCTCTGTCATCTATCATTTATGTATGTATCTATTATCTATCACACACACATGTGTCTATGTATCTATCATCTATCTATCTATCTATCTATCTATCTATCTATCTATCTATCTATCTATCTTTCCATCCATCTAGTTCTCTGTCATCTCTCATTTATTTATGTATCTATCATCTATCATTTATCTATGTATCTATGTATCTATGTATCTATGTATCATGTATGTATGTATGTATGTATGTATGTATGTATGTATGTATGTATGTAACTATCTATCTGGAAGTTTCTACTATATTAGTTTTCCACACCACCCCTCAAATGACACTTAATTTTTGCTATCTCTCCCCATATTTCCTCCCTAGTCCCTCCTCCTTTACCCTCCTCCTTTCCACTCAATCCTCCCATTTCAACACTCCTGCTTATGCATTCATAACTATTTCTCCTTCCTAGGGAGATATACTCTCCCACCATATCCCTTACTCTATACATAACCTCTGTTGTTTTATGTGTTGTGCCTTGGTTATTATTGACTTGAAAGTTACTATCTATATGTAAATGAACACATAACAGTTTTCTTTCTGATTCTGGGTTACCTCACATAGGATGACTTTTTTCCTAATTCCATCCACTTAACTGTGAATTTCAAGATGTCATATAAATGTATCACATTTTCTTTATCCATTCTTCATTGAGGGATATTTAAGTTGTTTCCATTTTCTGGCTATTATGAATTGATCAGCAATGAACATGGTTAAGCATGTGTCTCTGTAGTATGAAGAAGAATGATTTTGTTATATGCCAAGAGTGGTATAGATGAAGCTTGACTTAGATTGATTCCCAACTTTCTGAGGAACTGCCAACTAATTTCCATAGTGGTTGTACAAGGTTCCACTCCCTCCAGCAAGGGAAATAAACATGTCTCCTCCTGCATGTCCTGTTTCTTGCTTTATTGATTTTAGTCATTCTGATGGACATAAGAAAATAATCTCAAGGTAGTTTGGATTGTCATTTCCCTGATGACTAAGGATGATGAACAATTTTTTTAAAGCATTTCTCAGTCACCTAAATTTCCTCTTTGGAGAATTCTCTTTAAATCTGTGCCCCATATTTTAGTGAGATTCCTTGTTTTCTTGATATCCAATTTTTTGTGTCCTTTGTGATTTGGGATATTAGCTCTCTTTTGGATGCATAATTGGTAAAAAATATTTTCCCATTCCATGGGTCTCTTGCTTTATCTGAATGATAGTGACCTCTAACTTTCAGAAGCTTCCATTTTATGAGGTCCTATTTTTTTTTGTTGTTGTTGTTGCTATTGATCTTACAGCCTCTGCTAACAGTGTTCTCTTCAGAAAGACTTTTCCTGTTCCAACCAGTTCAAGACTATTCTCCACTTTAATCTTATATCAGTCTTAGTGTACCTGGTTCTATGTTGAAGTTCATGATCCATTTGGAGTTGAGATTTTTGTAGGGTGGCAGGTGTGGTTCTCTTTGGATTCTTCCACATAGAGCCATTCAGTGTAGGCCAGCAGCATTTGCGGAGTGTGCGGTCTTTTACCACTGTGTATTTCTGACGTCTCGGCCAAAAATCAGGTGTTCAAACATATATGACTTTACGTCTGGGCCTTCAGTTTGATTCCATTGATTGAAGTGTCTGTTTTTGTGCTGCCCGTACCATTACGCTGTAATTACTCTGTCTCTGCAGTACAGCTTGAGATTAGGGATGGTGACATCTCCAGAATTTCTTTTATTATCCAGATTACCTTAGCAATATTTTTGTGTGTTTTCATTTGGAGATTATCATTTCAATTTCTGTGAAGAATTATGTTGTAATTTTGATGGGGATTGCACAGAATCTATAGGTTGCTTTTGGTAGAATGCCATCTTACTTTCTTAATCCTCCCAATCCATTAGCACGGGAGATTTTTTTCCCATCTTCTGATATTTTCAATTTCCTTCTTCAATGTCCTAAATTTTTTATCATTTAAGTCTTTCACTTGCTTGATTAGAGTTACCTCAATAAATTTTATAATTTCTTTCTCTGTCCATCTGTCATTCAATATAGGAAGTTTACTGATTTATGTGCATTTATTTTGTATCCAGCTACTTTGTTGAAAGTGCTTATCAGCTGTAGAAATTTCTGGGCGAAATATTTTGGGTCACTCATATATACTATTATGTGATCTGCAGATATACTTTGACTTCTTCCTTCCCATTTGTATAGTACATTTATCAATAGAAAAGGTATCCCCTTCATTTGCGGATGGTGCTGCCCATCATCCAGGATCATCCAGATCACCATCTATGCCTGGTCCCTGAGAGAAGGTGTTAGATTGAGAGCCACTTTAGCTCATGGCTCCTATGCCCTTTCATTTTCTCAGAGTTTCCAGGAGTTTCTTCTTTTCTTCAAGGTCAGTCATGTTCTAGAATGGAGTTTTGAAAAAGAATTGTATCCAACATTTTGAGAAGATCAGTTTCATTGGTGTAGTGTGAAAAAACAGGTATTCTCTGCCAGTTTAAAAATCATTCTCATTCTTTGAGATTCCAAAGCTACCTCTTCTTGTGGCTTGCTGCCAGGGAGAATCAATTCCCAGCCCTGAATATCCCCATATTATTCATACTTGCATCCGACACTGATTTGATTCTGTTTTAGACAATTCTCATTTATTTACCTTAGCCCCTAAGTGTCTTTCTCACCTATGTTCCGATGCCTTCTCTTTCACATCTGTCTTCCTAGATACCATAGACTCTTGCCAGGTTGAATATAAATTACCTGGGCCCCCGGTGGACTTGCGTATATTGCTTCTCATTGATGGGTTTTACTTCTGAACACTTACTATCATCCTAGCTAACACAACTCGCTTCCATATGATCCACAATGTTGCCCATTCTTTGACTTCGTAATGATTCCAAGTAGAAACCAGGAAGAGGTTAATATATCTTTGTTCTAACCACCATGCTGGCTACTGTTTCTTGGTGTCTTTTATTGCAAACCAAGTAAACTTGAACGGCCATCATGTACCTAGCATTTGTCCGGTGTCTCCAGGAACTTGGGGTTTAGTCTCCAGAGCAAAGTAATTGTCAGCGTCACCCTGCCGTCTGTTTCTATAGGCCGAGCTGTTTCTGGGCTAGCTGTCCCACAGCATGCTTACACTTCCTGGGCAGGTTCATTCGGTTGCTTCTCACAAAAGTCACTTACTCATGGAGTTATTATTTTTAGCACTCAACCCTAAAAAACGTGGGGACTTCAGCTTTAACAACACAAAGGACCTTACTATTTTGCATGTATTTTCTTAAATGGAGGTCATCGATTTCACCATCAGGAGTGATTTTTTTCGATACCTTGACCTTCAACATTGCTCCAGGCTTAGACCAACATTGTGGTTTCTCTTCCATAGCGGCTCTTCTCACGTCTTGGATTTCTGATTATTTCTCTAATGCATGGCATTGGAAAAGCACTGCTACTTCTCCTATGCAGTTCAACGCTGGGAAGAGCTCGCCGATCATCCAAGTGTTCTGTCAGGACGTGTTTCTTGACTCAAGTCTACACTGGAGTTATGCTTTAGGACAGCTGCAAAGAATGAAGCCTTGACAAAATGGAATATATCTTCCCTTAGCTCGCAGATAGCCTCATGTTCTCCAAGAGCCTTCTTTTAGCAATGTGGTCAATAAGAAGTAGGGATCCAGGTGGCAAAGTAAGGCGATTGCTAGATATTTCACATGTCACGACTGACCAGGAGAAAATCTAGTGAGTGATGCTTTTTCTTCCTTTCCCCTGAGATTAGACAGATTCCCTGACTCCTGCTAACACAGTTCTTGTTGGTAAGCAAAGCTAGAATAGTGGCACTGAACTAGTGTTATGGGATGGGGGAGCAGTAGAAGGGAAGAACTGTTTGATTCAGACCTTAATTTTTCTACTACATGTTTATATTATTTTATGTGTGTGTGTGTGTGTGTGTGTGTGTGTGTGTGTGTGTGTGTGTGTGTGTGTGTGTGTACAGGAGCATGTATGTGTAAGTCAGAGGACAACATGGATCTCTCCCTTTTGTTGTGTAGAGGATATAACTCAGGACATTAGGCTTGGTACCAAAGTCCTTTAGATATTGAGCCACCTTGCCTGTCCTACTTTATCCTTTTAAAGCTTTGAGTGTGGTTCCATCCCTGGTCTTAGCAGATGGAACCCGTTCACCACATGTTTATCCTCATTTCAGAGCAAGCCCTCAGATTACAAGTCATGGAGGTGTTGTGAGAACTGGACCCACACCCATCATCTTGGCAGTACTCACTCTCCTCAATGGGAACATAGTCTAAGTGGAAATAAAGTCATGCATATAAAGACTCAAAACACAAGCTAAATCACGATTTATTTTAAGTTGCATATTGAAAGCAAATAAATTTGGAATCAACAAGGAATATGTTTATTGGTCTGGGACTTAGATGCCAAAATTTTATTTTATTACTTTCCCTTAAACCGTGCATATATTTTATATATTTTTAAGTATACATTCTGTAATTCAAAATATACTAAGTCTGCAAATTTAACACTAAAAGCCAAAAATTATAACATCAACAAAGAAGAATATATCAGAAACTGTTTCTAAGAGTGTATCAGAAAGGTTTCTAAAGTCTAATATTAGGTCTGTACAAGGAAACATTTTTATTTGAGTGCATTTGACCTTGGAAAGAAATTAGGTGCAACTGTTACTAAACGCAAAGTCTTTCTTCTTGCTGACTATATATCAGCTGTAGAGGAGAAAATCAGTGACTCATAACGTTCTACACCCAGTGTCTGCACAAAGGATTTACATTAATTATTCTGGGGAGGTTCACACATACTTCTGTAAGATCTTGACAACTGATATTTGTGGGTTATGACCAAAGCATTTACAAATGAACTGAAGAAAGAGACTTATTTCTATGGAAATAGAAACATTCAAATATAAGCATTTATTACCTGCAGTTACAGAATAAATAAAGAGCATGGCTTTTTTCTTTTTGGGCCTGGTAAAATAGTCCTTTTGTTCAGAACATTATTACATCCCTTTAAACACTTTTATTGAGATTAAAAATTATAATGCTGTTGAAGTTTTCATTCGGATTTTTAGGTTAATATGGGATATCCTTCAGAGATTAAAAATGAAAGATAGTATTTATTACTGTTTTCCTATATCAGAGCATGTGATAAAATTCTGTGTAATATACCTGTCATGTACACAATGTTCTTTCTTTTAACTCAGTTATCTCAGTCACCTGATAAAACATATATATGTATATATACATATATATACGTGTGTGTATGTGTGTGTGTTTGTGTGTGTGTGTGTGTGTAAAATAATAATAAAATAAGACAAGGCTATCAACACTGTAGTGAAGGTATTTAGAGGGTTGAGGGAAAGGGTACTGTGGCGTAAAGGGAGAAGGGAGAGACATAACAATTTCAATTAGACTGTGTTAGAACATAATAATGCTCTGTGCTATTCATGTGATTATACGTACTTTTCAGGCCCACTAAGGATGTTGTATTCCTCATTTTTAAAAGCAAGTAGATTTGTTACTCCTTTCAATAGAGAGAATAGATACTCAAGGGAGATGGGACTTTCTCAAAGTTGTGTGTGAAGACAGTGGGTTTTTGTTATAATAAGACTGTGTTTCCTTTCTGCCTTTTGTAAGAAACACAGGAGTTGACAACTTCATGGAGCGAGGCAGACTTACACTAGCACTTGGCTACTTCCTAGACCCTTGGAGTTCTCTCTTCCGGTTGCGTTTAATTGTCCTTATTCTGTTAAATATTCACAGTTTGCATTAAACACGTATTTGTGATAAGTGTGACTTTATTTCCTTGAGTCAGATATTATGAATGATAAGAATAAGGTCTAATATGACATATATGGATTATGTATATTATTTTATAGATATATCCATGCACACACAGTAGACCACAACATCAAAATACATTTACAATCACACATGTACAGTGGACTCCTGTGTTCCTTTGTGTGTGAAAGGTTTAAGTGAGAATCAAGGAAGAATGGTCAGATGAAGAAATAATTTCTGAAATTCCAAGTTATCCCAGGGTTCTCAGCTCCATTACTGTCTTGGGTTTTGTCCAAATCCAACTTATTTATTCTGCATTCGGAAGAGCTGGGAAGACTAAATGTAGTACTTCCATCGGGGTAGGGACAGCCAGAGGTCTTTGTCCATCTCAAATCTGAGGAAGAAACCCATTCTTCTAAAGTTGCCATTTGGCCTCCTCCCCACTAAACGATGAGAAAATTGCAAGTCACGTGTAGTTTGTTAGCTTTATTTCAATTATGATAATTTTAGCTGAAAGCTAAATTAGAGCTTAATTTCAGCACAGCCAGCAGGAACAGATGCTACTTTTCTGGCTCCTGGACATTTCTTTCCCTCATTTTAACAAACATGCCCCCCCCCTTTGCTATTCTTTCTGTTTCCTCTATTCTATATGAAGCAAGATAGGAAAGAATAAAGCCGGCAGATCTTCTTAAATCACAAATAATTACTGTTTAGATCTTGGTCACATGTAATATTCAAGTCATAAAAATCACATTTTAAAATTAACTCTTGTTATATAGACTCAAGAATAACAATGTTTCTTTTGCCGTGATATCTGTTCTTAGTCTTAATAGTTTTATGGAGCTGTAATTTGTCTACTTCAAGTGCACAATGCAATGACTCCTAGTATAGTTATGTAGTTGTGGCTTCATTAGAATTCAAATTCAAACCTTATTGCATTGAAACATCTTCCTTAACCTTGAAACTGTGTCCATTAATAGTCAATTCCTATTTTTCCAGCTTCCCTTATTTCTTAGCAACTACCTACCAAACTAGTTTCTGCATGTGTGCACTTGCATATTTTGAACAACCATGCAAATAGAATAAAAAATATTCAGTGCTTTGTAACTGGTTCCTTTTACCATTGTCTCAGGATCCATCATACTGAGACATGTATTCATTATTTTATTTTATAATCAATATTCCTCTGTGTAGATCTAGCACATTTTACTTACTCATTCATCCACTGGTAGACATTTGGGTTATTTCCATGTTTGGACTCTTTTGAAACCCTCTTATAAGCATTTATGAGGAAAGTTTTGTGGGGGCATGCATTCCAGTCATTGGAAGTATGTCTCAGGAGTGGAATCAGCAGGTCATGTGTAACCATTTAAGTAATGCTAGACTGGTATTATCAAAGTGGATGCCACATCCTCCTAGTGTACTGCCACTCTCCCAAGCATATGACAGTTCCAGCCACTCTCTGATGTTATCTCTTAGCAGGGCATTTGGTTGATGAGTTACAGTTGATAAAACATCTATATTTAACCTCCATATAACAAAGTAGATACCAGAAATAATTGTTCTGCTGAGACGTTGTAGGATTTATTTGTAAAGGTGATAAGAATAGTTCTTCTAGACTGCTTTCCTGGGAGATTATACATATATACATATACATGATATATACACATACATCATATACCCATACACATATACATCATATACGTATACATCACATATATGTACATATACATCATATACACATACACATATACATCATATACATATACATCATATATGTACATATACATCATATACACATATACATCATATACATATACATCATATACACATACACATACATATACATTTTCCATACTGGAACTCTCTGAATACTAATACTGGAAGTAAGGCTTAGGCTTCTGGCAAGCTTTTGCTTGATGTCAGATGTAGATCTGTGGTTTGGACTTCTGGTTATGAGGTCAAGCCTGAGTGCCCTAGTGCTGTTGTGCCTTTCACCATGTGTGGGAAGGAGAAGATGGGCCAGATGAAGAGACTCCTACCCTCTACTCAGTGCTTTTGAGAATGAATATACAATTTCGAAGGAGTTCTTTCTCCTTTGCCCTGAAAGGTCATAGTGTCACACACTCAGGAATCCTGACACTCCATATACTTCTTAGGAAGCCTGTCTTTCATTGTCCCTTTGAATTCTGGGATTGCGCTTCATCAGTTGGATTTGCACATTTACTTGTGCTCCCGAGGCTGAACTGCAGGACCATCACGCTGCCTTCTGCTTTATTGTTTCTCCCCTCGAAGTTTTGACTGAGACCTGAGAACATCCAACTTTTCAAGTTTGACTTGCTTTTCAAAATTGTGCTTAGCAGTGTTGTTATGGAAATGGACTGTGCCAAGGCATGAAAGTCTACAGAAAGCTAAGAACGAGACACACAGAAGGGCAGAAAATGGACCTTTTTAATCTTTGAGACAGGGCAGAGATTCACCATACTGCTGTTTTCCAGTTTAATTTTTTTGACATCCAAGTGTGCCTTATTTATTGTTGTTCGAGAAGGCATTTCAGCTGACTCCAATGCTGTTGGCAGCTGCTCGCCTCAGCATGGCCCTGCAGCTGGTGTGGAGGGCTTTGAGCTGGCTCCAGCCTCCCCAGAGTCAGGGCACAGTGAGGATGCTGGGACTGCTCTTCCCCGTGCGAGCAGGACCTCATGCCCATCTGTTGTCTTCTGCGATGATTCTGCTTCCACACAGCCGCTCCTTCTTCTGTGTCATGACCCATCGCGTCAGTTTGGTGTAGAAAGTGATCTAGGTCAGACCAATGAAGGTCTCACTATTATGTTACAATATGGATTCCTGACCCCCTCCCCAGAGCACAGGTTTGCAGCCAGCTTGGTGGCTCTGGGCCAGCTGAATAATAACACATTTTCATCCCATTCTGCTTATGGTAAATAACGAAAACACCTTGGCTAGGTCTAGTAAATTCAACATTTAAAAAGAGAAAGCATTAGAAGATTGTTTTCATTTGCTTTCTTATTTAATGAAAAAAGAAGGTCAAGTAAACAAGCCCTTTCACGCCCTGCTTATAGTTTTATATTATGAGACAAATATCCTGGAGCCCCACTCCTTCATACGGGAGCCAACTATGCCTCAGTGCTTGAAACTAAGACTCCACAACACTGTGTATCATCAACACCGTTCCTGTTATGAATACTGGCTTCAATTTCACAAAAATTATATATTTTGTTCGCCTGCTTCTTGCTTATTTTGGTGCCATTTCTTCTCTTACATTTTCCTCCTTTACTCTCCCTCAGAATTCCAGTCTAGGTTTTGTTTTTAAATGTTATATCTATATTAATTCTTTGATGATTCTATACAATGTATCTTGATCCTATTCACCTCCTACTCCTCTAAGATCTGTCTCCTACTTACCCAACTTCATGCCCTCTTAAGAAACAAGCCAATGAGTCAAATTTGGGCTGCCCATGTAGTTAAAGGTGTGGGGTTGTCCACTGGAGTATGACTAGCTGGGAAGCTACATCCTTAAATAAGACTGAGTCTCCATCTCCTAGAAGCCATCAACTGTCAGTAGCCCCTCAGTTAGAGGTGGTGGCCTGTAGGCCCTCCCTGCTCCCTGGTAGAAGGTTGTTAGATCTTCTGCAGGCATTGTAGAGGCAACCTGGGCTGTTACAAGCTTTGACTGCAATTCTCCTGTCATGCTTAGAAGACGGGGTTTTGCTGTTCTCCTCTACGATCCCTGGCTCCCACAGTCTCTCTGTTTCCTCCCCTCTAATGGTCTCTATGCCTCGGTGAGAGGAGTGATATAGAAGTCTGATTTGCAGCTGGACACTCCAAGGACACCCATTCTGTGTACTTTGATCGATTGTGAATGTCTGAATTAACTACTGTCTGCTGCACTATTTAGCAGAATAATATCAATAGGTTCACCCGTGGGGTCTGTGAGTTCCCCATCTATTGGTTCTTGGCCAGATTCACAGTGCTGGGTGTGCATTTTCTCCTGAGGAGTAAGCTTTAAAGCCAGCCTGAAAGCCATTGGTTGCCCCTATAACATTTTGCCAGTTTTGTACTGATGGGCATATATTGCCATACCAGTCATTATTAAAGTTTACAGGGTTCACAGCTGGGTAAGTGTAGTCAGTAATGACTTCCTTACTTCTCAGCAACCTGCACACACATTCGCATACTGAAAGGTAATCTTAAGGGAGGAATCTTCCCATTCAGTATTGACTTGGTTTCTCTATGTTCTGCATAAAAACATTGAGGTATCTTCAGGACTGGAGTCTTACTGTTGGATTATGATGGGAAACTTGGAGCAACCCTCCCAGATTCTGTTAATCAACTCTTTCACATCCTAATTTCAAGAGTGTCCTCCCATGTTCACCATTTCCTATGCCTCCAACTTGTGTTCTTTCAACTATTTTATTAAATCTTGTTTCTCTAGAAACAGGCGTTATAGCCTACCAGCTGCCACTGTTTCACCATCTTCTCTTGGTGTTTTTGTATTTCAGCCATCATACATTCCATTTTATTCCGGACAACTATAATAACAACATTACCTAATGGCAATAAGCCCTAATGATACTGTTTCTACTTCACTGAAATCGGAAGCAATGAAAAATGGAGCCCATCCCTCAGCAGCCCACCATAGCTTTTGTTACAAGCAGCTAATAGCAAATGCTTTTGTACCTGTAGGGAAACAATACCTCAACCTAAGTAGAAGTGCCTACTGCTTTGTTTGCTTGTGACCACTGGTGTAACAATTCTCTTCATTCTGAGCTTCACAATCAAATTTCCTCGGTGTTTGCTAATCCTCATCATTAACTGAGATAGCTGTTGCTCTTCCCTACTGCAAAGGAACTCCTGGGATGACTCAACACTACTCTCAAGGTTGAATACTTTCCTTCTCTGTTTCACAGCAAAGTGCCTCAATCAATTTACTTCTTCCGTTCTTTCCCTTATTTCTCTTATAAACTCACTACAACCACACTAACTTTGCATCACTCAACTAAAACTGCTTGGTCAAGGTCACTGGCGACCCACATGGGACTGGACCACTGCACTTAGCAGTTCTCATATTGTTCACCTAAACGTAATATTCAGCCTAGGATCACTTCCTCCATTTCAAAGCATCATCTTCTTTTTATGTACAGAATATCATAGTCTCCTATGTTTTCCCCACCTACAGTTGATTCTCCTCTCTCCCTTGCAGGATCCCCTTCACATGTACAGCCTACTAATGTGGACATGTCACAAGTATTCCTCCTTAGAGTATCCCTCCACTTCTCCCATTATGACCTCCCAATACTCATGTCTTTCAGTGCTGTAATTTATACTTCCAAATCAGTCACTCAGGCATGCCTATTTCTCCATCATTCCCCATATCTAATTGCATATTCATCAACTTTTCACAGGCAGATAATTGATGGATCGCTTCACTTTTACACATTCCAAACAATCCACTGAACTTCCTGCAGAGTCACTCCTCCTGCATTTTACTTCCCAGTGGTTCAGGCTTCTAATCTTGAGTTGTTTTCAGCCCTTTTCTTTTCCGGGTGTTTTAACTGACTAAGCAAATTCTGTGGTTCTAGGAACTCTAATCCGGAAGTGGCTACTTCTGGTCACCATCACTACCTTCCCCAGGCTAAGCTGTCTGCTTCTTTCCTGGTATGATTGCCAACAGTGTTGATCTCATTCTTCCTTATTTGCACACCAACTACGTAGTACTCTTTTGCTTTTTGTCTCTTGGTAGATGCTCTCTCTTCCACATTCATGTGTTTGATACAATGAAAAAGCACTCATCTGGGACTTTTGCTCTGCCCCCTTTTCTGTCTAGAATGTCAGCCTCATGCTTTCTTCCTGTCTGCACACAGCATTATCTCCACTGAAGAAGGTTTTAAAAATCTCAATCTGTTGCCTTCTGGCACTTTCTATTTTTCTTCCCTTCTTTATTTTGTGTCACACTTATAACCATCTAGCTTGGTATATATTTTATGCTCCATTTTGGTTTTCTGTCTTCTCCACAAGCTTAATACTTAGTTCACAAGGGTAGAGAATTTTCTCTACTTTGTCAGTACCAGGGATAGTGCCTGGTAAGCTAAGAACTCAGTCAGTAGTTACCACATGTGAATCTCTACTGAACTTTATTTTTTTCTTAGTATAATCCCCACTTTCCCACAAAGGACATAAGGTTACACTTTTTAATGAAGCATATGGGGAAACTTGACACTATTCAAAGCTTCTGTGCCTTTATACTCCGGGCTTACATCAGGAGAGGGCAGTAAGTGACTCAGATAAAGCTAACAGCCATAGCCGTTGAGCATTAACAGGGTAGAAGAGCGACTGGAAGCCATTTGAGCATGTCAGAAATCTTTACAGTTACGTGTAATAACCACATTAGTAGGGTGATAGTTACAGGAGAGGAGTATAAGGTACCCCTTTTGTAATTTTGGCAAATTAGGTAATTCTAGTTGAATAGTTTCAAGATATCCTAATACTCATAATCTTTTACTGGTTAAATTGTGGCCATCTCTTGAAAGGTATGTTAGAATTCTAACCTCCAGTCCATGTGAACATAGAATTATTTAATTGGGGTCTTTACAGATGAGATTATGTTGTTAGAGAGAACCCTAATTTAGCACAACTTTTGTTTTTTACTATTAAAAAGTAGAAAATGTAAATACAGAGATGAGTACTAAGATACAAGGCTACCAGCAACTGGGCGAGACAATTTTCCCTCACAGCCATTGACCTGAGGCATCTAACTCCCAGAGTTATGGCACATGCATGCCTGTCATTTTAAACCACATGTCTTGTGGTTTCTTCATTTTGTATTGCATTTCTTCACTTTTTATTTTGCTGGCATATACATCGGGGGTTTGATAATTTACTGAAATCCTAGCGATTTAGTTAGATTTTAAATATCTAAGGAAAATCTCCATCTACTACTTCACTACTACAGTTTTGCTGTATATCATAACATCTCAGGCATTTAATGAAAAGAAATGAGGGCTTTCCTACTTAATTCAGATGCATAATTTAGAAGACTTACTTTACAAATAAAATGACAGGTTGTGTTTAACTATTATATATGACTGCTATACTTTAAGAAACATTTTTTGGTAAATACTGCACTGGAATTCAATATTATAAAAAATTATGTCCTTTCAGAATTTTTGACCTAAGGAAATGTTTTTATATAATCTCGAACATTTAAAATCAACTGTAGGAATTTTAAGTGAAATTTAGAAGAAAAGTTTATTTTTTGAGTGTTTAAATTTGGTCATTTAAATTGGTTGAGACAGATTTTAAGATATTATAAAATTCATTTAAATTGACCGACTTTAATGTTAGTAACAACTTTTGTATGTTAAAACATCTCCCTTCCTGTATTCATTATCTACCTTATGATATGGTAATATATACACAGAATTCTATTTTTAAAATACTTTATTTAGTTTAAAATTATTGTAAGAAAGGAGAAAGAACCAAGAGGAGATCAGGAGCTTAAAATTTCACAGTGACGAAGAACTTGGAGGGAACCTTGTATACTAAATAGATTATAGCCTAAAGACAGGGGGAAAGCTTTATTCAACTAATAGTAATGTTAAACATATGCAATATTTTTTTATCAAAATCTAATTTTAATTATGGATGACATATATTCTTTAATTTTTCTGTGATCTAATTTTCAAATTATGCCATAACTTAAAAATGTTGCTACATAAAGATAAATCACAATTTTACATAATGCTTTAAAGTAGTAAAAACTTGGTTTTGTGCTCTCTTATAAGATTGTGGGTGCCTTAATTTAATGAAAATGAAGGTACAACATACCCAAACTTATGGGACACAATGAAAGCTGTGCTAAGAGGAAAACTCATAGCGCTGAGTGCCTGCAGAAAGAAACAGGAAAGAGCATATGTCAGCAGCTTGACAGCACACCTAAAAGCTCTAGAACAAAAAGAAGCAAATACACCCAGGAGGAGTAGAAGGCAGGAAATAATCAAACTCAGAGCCGAAATCAACCAAGTAGAAACAAAAAGGACCATAGAAAGAATCAACAGAACCAAAAGTTGGTTCTTTGAGAAAATCAACAAGATAGATAAACCCTTAGCCAGACTAACGAGAGGACACAGAGAGTGTGTCCAAATTAACAAAATCAGAAATGAAAAGGGAGACATAACTACAGATTCAGAGGAAATTCAAAAAATCATCAGATCTTACTATAAAAGCCTATATTCAACAAAACTTGAAAATCTGCAGGAAATGGACAATTTCCTAGACAGATACCAGGTACCAAATTAAATCAGGAACAAATAATCCATCTAAACAACCCCATAAATCCTAAAGAAATAGAAGCAGTTATTAAAAGTCTCCCGACCAAAAAGAGCCCAGGTCCAGACGGGTTTAGTGCAGAATTCTATCAGATCTTCATAGAACACCTCAGACAAATACTGTCCAAACTATTCCACAAAAATTGAAACAGATGGAGCACTACAATTCCTTCTATGAAGCCACAATTACTTTATACCTAAACCACACAAAGACCCAACAAAGAAAGAGAACTTCAGACCAATTTCCCTTATGAATATCGACGCAAAAAAATACTCAATAAAATTCTGGCAAACCGAATCCAAGAGCACATCAAAACAATCATCCACCATGATCAAGTAGGCTTCATCCCAGGCATGCAGGGATGGTTTAATATCGGAAAACCATCAACGGATCCATTATATAAACAAACTGAAAGAGCAAAACCACATGATCATTTCATTAGATGCTGAGAAAGCATTTGACAAAATTCAACACCCCTTCATGATAAAAGTCCTGGAAAGAATAGGAATTCAAGGCCCATACCTAAATATAGTAAAAGCCATATACAGCAAACCAGTTGCTAACATTAAACTAAATGGAGAGAAACTTGAAGCAATCCCACTAAAATCAGGGACTAGACAAGGCTGCCCACTCTCTCCCTACTTATTCAATATAGTTCTTGAAGTTCTAGCCAGAGCAATCAGACAACAAAAGGAGGTCAAGGGGATCCAGATCGGAAAAGAAGAAGTCAAAATATCACTATTTGCAGATGATATGATAGTATATTTAAGTGATCCCAAAAGTTCCACCAGAGAACTACTAAAGCTGATAGACAACTTCAGCAAAGTGGCTGGGTATAAAATTAACTCAAATAAATCAGTAGCCTTCCTCTACACAAAAGAGAAACAGGCCGAGAAAGAAATTAGGGAAATGACACCCTTCATAATAGACCCAAATAATATAAAGTACCTCGGTGTGACTTTAACCAAGCAAGGGAAAGATCTGTACAATAAGAACTTCAAGACTCTGAAGAAAGAAATTGAAGAAGATCTCAGAAGATGGAAAGATCTCCCATGCTCATGGATTGGCAGGATTAATATAGTAAAAATGGCCATTCTACCAAAAGCGATCTACAGATTCAATGCAATCCCCATCAAAATACCAATCCAATTCTTCAAAGAGTTAGACAGAACAATTTGCAAATTCATCTGGAATAACAAAAAACCCAGGATAGCTAAAACTATCCTCAACAATAAAAGGACTTCAGGGGGAATCACTATCCCAGAACTCAAGCAGTATTATAGAGCAATAGTGATAAAAACTGCATGGTATTGGTACAGAGACAGACAGATAGACCAATGGAATAGAATTGAAGACCCAGAAATGAACCCACACACCTATGGGCACTTGATTTTTGACAAAGGAGCCAAAACCATCCAATGGAAAAAAAAGATAGCATTTTCAGCAAATGGTGCTGGTTCAACTGGAGGTCAACATGTAGAAGAATGCAGATCGATCCATGCTTATCACCCTGTACAAAGCTTAAGTCCAAGTGGATAAAGGACCTCCACATCAAACCAGATACACTCAAACTAATAGAAGAAAAAACTAGGGAAGCATTTGGAACACATGGGCACTGGAAAAATTTCCTGAACAAAACACCAATGGCTTATGCTTTAAGATCAAGAATCGAAAAAATGGATCTCATAAAACTGCAAAGCTTCTGTAAGGCAAAAGGACACTGTGGTTAGGACAAAAACGACAACCAACAGATTGGGAAAAGATCTTTACCAATCCTACAACAGATAGAGGGCTTATATCCAAAATATACAACGAACTCAAGAAGTTAGACCGCAGGGAGACAAATAACCCTATTAAAAAATGGGGTTCAGAGCTAAACAAAGAATTCACAGCTGAGGAATACCGAATGGCGAGAAACACCTAAAGAAATGTTCAACATCGTTAGTCATAAGGGAAATGCAAATCAAAACAACCCTGAGATTTCACCTCACACCAGTGAGAATGGCTAAGATCAAAAACTCAGGTGACAGCAAATGCTGGCGAGGATGTGGAGAAAGGGGAACACTCCTCCATTGTTGGTGGGGTTGCAGACTGCTACAACCATTCTGGAAATCAGTCTGGAGGTTCCTCAGAAAATTGGACATTGAACTGCCTGAGGATCCAGCTATACCTCTCCTGGGCATATACCCAAAAGATGCCCCAACATATAAAAAAGACACATGTCCCACTATGTTCATCGCAGCCTTATTTATAATAGCCAGAAGCTGAAAGAACCCAGATGCCCTTCAACAGAGGAATGGATACAGAAAATGTGGTACATCTACACAATGGAATATTACTCAGCTATCAAAAAACAATGACTTTATGAAATTGTAGGCAAATGGTTGGAACTGGAAAATATCATCCTGAGTGAGCTAACCCAATCACAGAAAGACATACATGGTATGTACTCATTGATAAGTGGCTATTAGCCCAAATGCTCGAATTACCCTAGATGCCTAGAACAAATGAAACTCAAGACGGATGATCAAAAAGTGAATGCATATCGCTCCTGAGAGACACAGCCAGAATACAGCAAATACAGAGGCGTATGCCAGCAGGAAACCACTGAACTGAGAACAGGACCCCCGTTGAAGGAATTAGAGAAAGAACTGGAAGAGCTTGAAGGGGTTCGAGACCCCATATGAACAACAATGCCAACCAAACAGAGCTTCCAGGGACTAAGCCACTACCTAAAGACTATACATGGACTGACCCTGGGCTCCAACCTCATAGGTAGCAATGAATATCCTAGTAAGAGCACCAGTGGAAGGGGAAGCCCTGGGTCCTGCTAAGACTGAACCCCAGTGAACTAGACTGTTGGGAGAGGGAAGCAAGGGGAGGGTTGGGAGGGGAACACCCATAAGGAAGGGAGGGGAGGGGATGTTTGCCCGAAACCGGAAAGGAATAACACTCAAATGTATATAAAAATACTCAAGTTAATAATAATAATAAAAAAAAAAGATTGTGGGTGCCTTAATCACTGTTCTGTTGCTGTGAAGAGACACTATGTTCTGACAACTCTTAGAAGAGAAAGTATTTATTGTGGCTTGCTTATAGTTTGAGAGGTTCCATATATTTTCATCATGGCAGGAGCATGTCAGCATATAAGCAGACATGGTAGTTGAGAGTTTTACACCTGAATTTGCAGGCAGTAGGGAGAGAGAACCACTGGGCCTGGTTTGGGCATTTGAAAACCAAAGCCCACCTCCAGTGACATACTTCCTCCAAGAAGGCCACACCTCCTAATCCCTCTCAAGTAACTCCACTCCCTAATGGCCAATTATTCAAATATATGAGCCTGTGTCCCTATTCCTATTCAACCTGCCGCAGTGGGATACACTTTCAAATTTTAGTTCTAGCTCTAGTTTTGTGGACTAACTAGGAACTTTGATAAAAAATATTTTTTACTATCTTGATTGTTTTCCCCCACTTCCTGTAAAGTTTTAATGGGCTTTTAGTTTGTTATTGAGAGCTTTTTCTGGACTTGACAGAGTTTAGGTATGTGGTTATTTCTCCTAAGAATCTGCTCTCTGTGACATTGTTTGTAAAGTTCCCTTGTTTTAGATGGTCTTTGTTTTTCATAGACAATGACTTTAATTCTGTTAATCTTGAGTATTGGTCCTCTCATCTGGAAAGTTGTACAATACCTGTAAATCTTGAAGCAGAGTCTTGTGATTAAATCAGTTGTAGGTAGATCAGATGAAGACATTGCACATGTGTAGAACTGGTGGCTTAGCATAGAACGTGGACATGGACTTGTAGAGTGATACTTTTATGTTATGGCTGTATATCAGTCAAGCTACTGCAGAGAGGTAAACAGGACCACGTATTTAGATGGGGTTACTAGGGAACTGGCTCACATGATTACAGACCCTGAAAAGGCCCATGACAGCCAATCTTTGAGATGGAGTAAAAGAAAGGCCACTATGACAGTTTGATCCATGTTTAGAAGCTTCAGAACTAGGAAGTCAAAAGTTCAGCCCTGACTTCAAGGCCCAATGCCCAAGAGAGCTTGCATGGCAGCTGGTGCAAGACATACAGTCCAAAAGCCAAGACACTTAGAGTGCTGGTTTTCAACATTAGAAGAGGTATGACTTACTCTGGAAAGGAAGGATAGGGGAAAATTCTCCCTTCTTCTGTTTTTCTTTCATATGATTTCTCACTGGATTGAATAGCATTTACCTACACTGAGGGTAGAGCTTCCCTCCTCTGTTAAGTGACCACATACGAATGAATCTTTTCTGGAAACACACCCAGAAATAATGTTCTATCAGCCTTCTAGCCATCCCTTAATCTAGTCAAATTTCTCACATCAAACTAATCCTTAATTCACAGCATGTAGGGCTATGGATTCATTGGCTGAAGTCTATAGTAAGTAGCAAAGAAGGGAAGCATTTAGGATGTGCTTAGGTCATGCAGGTTACAGAGATGTAACCTCTCATTCCATGGGATAACATCAAACAAGAAGCGTCTATCTCCTGATGTCTTCATAAGACTTTGTTTGACACCACCCTGCTCTTCCCCATCCCAGCCCACAGGACTGTGAGAAGGAAGATGCTGTTATTTATAACTCAGACTGTGAAACTTATTTAGTATCCACATCGATCTAAGCCACGTAGACAAGCATTTGTTTAGATTTGTTTATGTAAGCAAATGTAAATCTAGGCACGTTGCTTGTGCTTACTTGAGACATAGATTAATATTTATCACTCTATCTGTTCTTCAGAACAGCTGAACTTAGAGACAAAGCTAAGGTGACTCTGAAGAAAGAGCCCACATTTATAATCCAAGCCAAAAGGTACAGAAGCACTTCCACAAAATACACATGTTCCTTCTTGTCAGATCATTAACCTGAAGTGACTATGCCTTGGAATTGCCTGCTGTTGGGACATAAAGTTATATACAAAACAAAGCAAATGTGACCATCTGTAGGGAGCCTTTAGGCTCTTGAGTCCCCCTCTCATTTAGGAACTCTGTATTAAGGACAAGGGTGGAGGGCTTTGGTGAAGCCCATGCCTTTCTCTTGTTAACAAGCTCTTGAGATAGCAACAGTTCAGATATTTACAGAAGAGATAGGTTGGAATGGAAGCCGTGGCTATATGTGGGAAATAAGAAGGTGGTGGACTCTCACAAACAAGTTCTGCAAAGTGTGGGCTTTGAGATGTGCTTTGTAGGAACTGAAAGTTCTTTTGATGTCAGCACATGCTCTCCCGGCACATTGATGGAATGAAAACAAATCATCGTTACTTAAAATGGAAGGTGATTGTTAAGTAGAGCCCTAAAGGGGCTGTGCCCAGACACAGGACAAGTGAGGGCTGGGATTTAAGGACTAGTTTATGTTTGGCAAAAAGAGTGAAATTAATGATAATATGTGAGTGCTGTGCAGACTGACAAGTTTAAGTGTCTCTACAGGTTCTGGGATTCCAGAGCTCTTTTTAATCTTCCAGTACTTGGCACTGGGGTGAAAAAGGACAGGTGCATAGTGACCCAGGTGTGACAGACCCATAAAAAAGTCATCAGCTGTGGCTTTGATTAGTTCTACAAACGGGAGATCTACATGACATCCATAAACAAACACTTTATATTTAAAGTTTATTACAAAAAATGTGTGTGTGTTTGGGGGGCACCTTCTACTGACGTCAACCAGACCCAAGGACGATACACTTCAACAAACTGTATGTACAGTTAGAATAGCTATTCAAGATGGAAGCTGTGGGGCCTTTACATTGGATTCTATATTTTCACTATCAAATACAGTTATAGACTTATCTCCCAGCCAAGATGGAAAGTTCATGACAGAGGCAGAATTAGAAAAACAATTAGCTTTATTCTTTTTTTATAACTCATGCTCATGATCTACAGTTAGCCTCTCCTCATCCCCTAATAGTTAGCGTTTCTTGTTCTCATAGTGTACTGTATCTACATGTACATTTGTTTACACACACACACACACACACACACACACATATATAATTGTCTAAGTTCTGCATATGATGGAGAACATGCTTTTTTTTTCTGAGAGTTTGTAACCACTTAATATTACCCAATCTGCACATTACTGGGTTTCATGTTAGGTTGAGACTGTCATGAACCAGCCAAAATGGCTATGCTCTAGTCAATAGAGCTTCTTTATCATAAGTCTTCAAGTACCTAGTTGATGCTTCTTGACTCTGCTTTCTTGAGTAGATGGTAGGAGGCCAGGTTGTTGGGAGTACCAAGTTTCCAAGGTCTTAGGAAATACTTTTCTAAACAGATAGACATTAGCTAATGTGGCTGTTGGATCTTTGGATTTCCTGTGGTAGATGAGGAGTTAATGATAGGAAGAAGATGTTTGTTCCTGATGACTTGGCAGCTGGGATGGGTGATGATGGTTAAGATTTAGGATTCATTCTGTAAGTAGAGGAGACGAGGGACATGCCAAGGGAGAAGGCTGAGGTTGCACTTAGTGTGTGGTATCCCAGGAGTGTTTATAAATTGGAAGGGCTGACAAATCTCTGGATTCTCCTCAGCCCATTATTGATAAAGGAGGGGTGGGTGTTTCAAGTGGTGATTTACCTATCGCTTGGGTGGCACTGTCTCCCCAGTGACATTCTTTTTCTTTTATACTGAAGGTCGTACACACAAGACAAACATTCTACACTGAGCTCTGTTATTTCCTTTCATTTTTTTTGACACAGTCTTTGGCTAAGCTCCCAGGCTGACCTTGAACTTGCAGTCCTTTACTTCATCCTCCAAAGTATCGAGGATTACTACTGCACAGGTCGTAGGCCTGTACTGCTACAACTAGTTCCACTGACGGTCCTGACTGGTGGGTGTCAGCAGCACGGTGCAATAACTTATGACAATGGAGACATTATCCTACTTTTACATGCCTGGCTCTCCAGTCCTACCTCAAACAGTAGTCTACTTTCTACCCACACTGATCCCTTTAACTATAGTTGAGATGGATGTTTCCATGACAATTCTGACTTCTGGAGTCAGTAATCATGTGGGGGCAGTTTTGGCTGGCACTTGGGGCCAGTTGTCTCAGTTGCCTGCCTACAGAGCATAGCTTTATAAAGTCAGGGGATGTGGGGGTTGATGCCTCTTCTTGGAGTTGATTTCCCCAGAAGGCAAGGTCTTCATTGATGGGCCACTAACGGCTTGCACAAGTCACTCTCTCAATTAAAAAAAAAAACAAAAAACAGAAATAGAAGACAATGGAAGAACGACGTCTTTTTTGTGTGTCAGCAGTCCCCTCTTTAGTCAGGCTCACCGTGTCCTGTGCACATGCTTTCTTCAGACTGCCGATGCCTGGCATGAAATAGTATATGCTTGGAATGCAAGACACTGTGAGCTCTACTCACTTTATCACCATTTTCACAGCTATTTATGGTGAAAAATGGCACAAATGAGTGCACCCTTAAGCTAATGGCAGTGAGCAGGCTTTAACTAACCAGTAATGATAGGGCTTTGTGCACTACTCACATCGTCATAATTACTTTTCATCTAGAGGCTCCAATTTTGCTTATTTTCCCACTATTCTTAAATATGGGCTTTAAAATATGATAGTAGTCTGCCTACAACAGAGAAGTAATTCTGGGTGTCTCTGTGGCCTGCCAGATGCCAATTTATCACAGAAACCAATTTGTAAGGTTTTTGAAAATTTCTGTACTGTTTACCTCCAAATTTTAAATAATTTTTCAGAGTTAGTATTATTTATTGATGCATAAATTGTGAAGACTTAATCATGCCCCTCCTCTAAATTCAGATGTAATTAAGGAAAAATCGAGACAGTAGTGTGGAAGTCATGCCAGTCTGACTGGGCGCCTTTAAAAAGAGGAGCATGGAACAACAACTCTCTCAGGGAAGAGACCGTGTAAAGATTGATGTCAGAAGTCCATCCATCGTGGACTTAGTGATTTGAGATCCATCATCACTCACGATTCTGGAATATCTTCATTATGTTTTATTTGCTTGCCCACTATATGTTTCCTCCTTCTAAGCCGAGTTTCAGAAAAGGGAAGGACCATGCCTTTTGTGTCATGAAGTCCAGGCATCTAACATGCAAGGTTCGGTGGGTCGTATGTGTTGAGTTGAACTAAATATGAAATACATCCATATCTTCCCTTCACCCCTGTAAGCAACAGAACATCCAGCTGTACATTTGTTTGAGCTTAAATGATCCAATTATCGTGTTTGCTTGCTGATGTCATGCTAGCGTTTGTACTTTGGAGTTGGATGTTTTTGAAGAATAGCTTCTTAACGAGACAGAATCTAGACAAAGCAATAATCTGTCTTTACTCAGCCTGGACCTAATATGTTAATTCTGATTTAATTTAATTTTCTTCTGCTCATGGCGCTGAAATGTTCAAATGGTTCATTTGGTGCTTAATTATTAGTTAAAATGCCACCCTGTCTACGGAGAAGCTGTGCTGTGTCAAGTGCAAATCATCTCTACGGGCAGGTTTTGTCTTCTAGCCCCTGATGGGTTTGTGTTGTTCAGGAAGCAGTGCTTCTTTGGTGGCTCTAATTTGAAGAGAACTGTTGCATTTTCGAAAGTGTTTCTAAGTATTTCAGGACTAAATGCTGTATCCCCTGACTTTCTGTCTGTGGCTGTCATTAGTTTGATGCTAACTCTTCCTCTCCTAAAAGGGCCTTGGTAAAAATTAACTGAGCCAAGCTCATAGACACTTCCTTCTTGTCTAAAGATAATTGTGTAATAATAAAAGGGGTTTCTGATCCATCAGCACCACTGACAGTCATGGGTCTAATCTGTTACCCCTCTGTGACAGTGATAAGCCGTGTTGTAACCCCCCACTGCTTCTGTGTCAGTTTCCTATTTGCCATCATCACAGAAAATCTTGGGGGTCAAAAAGTTTTACCAAAAAGAAATGCATTATTTCTAAGTAGGAGGTGGGATGCTTCAACCTCAGTGCTGAAGGGGGACTTCTTTCTTTCCCTCACTCCCTCCCCTCCCTCCCCTCCCTCCCTCCCTCCTCCCTCCCTCCCTCCCCCTCTCTCTCTCTCTCTTCTTTTCTTTCTTTCTTTTTTCTTTCTTTCTTTCTTTCTTTCTTTCTTTCTTTCTTTCTTTCTTTCTGTGGCTCCAGAGAACAATCCAGGATCCTTTCTTTTCCTGCATCTTGAGGCTGCTTGTTAGTTTATAGCTACCCTCAGTCTTCGAGCTGGGTCTCCCACCCTACCATTCAGACCTCCTTCTACTCCTGATAGGATAATCTCCTCAACTTATGGGAGCCAATGAGCAACCTGTGCTTCCTTTGGTTACATAGTATAGCACATTCACAGGTTCAGAGAAAGGCGGTTTGTGTCTTTGTGGAGGATAGGGCATATTAGTCTCCTTACTAAGGCCCATTAACTTTCCATCCCACTTCTTAGCTTTTATTCACGTTTTCGCTCTGTTTCTTCCCTGGAACCCCTTAGTTACAATGTCCTTTGCTATGCGATTATTATACTTTCGCTTTTACCTATCAACCCAGGATGTGGTATGTAGGTACATGCGTGAGGATGCCATCGAAATGATCTTTCAACATACTAATGCTCTAATTTTCAAAAGAAATGTATGAGGCTGTCCCCAAGATAGGGTGCAATTTTCACTCGGCAGAGAGAAAATTGCAATTTGTCAAATTGGTTCCCAACAATCGATGCAATTCTTTCTTATTCATTAGTTTGACTTGGGATTGACATAAACGGAAGGGAAGATATGCGTGTGTACTTGCGCTCTGTGAGGTAGGTTCTTCATCTGCATTGATGAGACTGGATCTCGGAATCTAGGGCTTCCCCAAGGTCAAATTGTTGCTAGCTGCCGGGGTGCCGGGACACCAGAGCTTATGAGTTTGGGTTGCACCACACTGTCTTGATGAATATTTATAGATCGGCGCCTTGCTGCTGCTTTTCCTTTTGTTATTGATTGGTTGCATTTTAAACATAGTGATTGGTCTATTGCATTTTGGTTTGTTCATTGAGTGTATTCCTCTTCTGTGGTGGTGAGGGGGCACCTGTGACCCTGAGCTGTCCTCTATTACAAAGAAGCGTTTGGTGTCTTTTTTAGTTCCTTCTCTTGAGGTGTCTTTCATGCTGGGTGTTTCTGTGTAATGAAGGTCATTGCTTGTGGAGAGCGTTGGTCTCCTGGAGCACTATCTCTGTGATGAGCGGCTGATTAGGGCATTAGATGAATGTCTGCTTTGCTCATAGCTAGATGGGAAATGTTATTACGTGGCCCTTTCGTCTTTCTCCTCCCACTGGCTTGTCCACATATAAGTAATAAGAGCGGGAGGGTGATTATTTCCCCCTGTTGTCTGAGAATCAGACTTGAACAAAAGTAACAGAACATGGTCACATTTTCCAGTAAATTTATTTTCAGGATTTATATTGAGGAAACATTTGGCTTTGTAGTGATCTCACCCACAGCACCGATTAAATCATCTTTTGTGGCACTCATCGGGACAAGGGGTTTTTGGGAACATTTTGCTGTTTGCTTTATTTTCTAGATTTATTTGCATTGAGTTAGGCAGGCGGCATGCAGGAGGAATCCTCCTTAAAGTGCGCTCCCTGCAGCCTGTCTTCACAAGGCGATCATCAATCCTTAAGAAATGCAATTACTTAGAAAACAAAATATGGCCTCTAGCAATTTACCTGAAATATTCCAGTTCATATTGTAGTTTCAGGGTATTGCTAGTATCGGGATAGACAGCCTTTTACAAAGCATGTCTGTCTTAGAGACTAGATAAATATTTAAGTGGATGTGCCTATACCAAGGGTCTGATGTTATTTATTGAAATAGTATGCAGACGTTGGTAATGGATTAAAAACTATTACCTATGCAGTCATTTTATTTGTTTAGAAGGAATTATGTCTGCTGCCTCCACTACGATGGTTCATTTTGATTGTCAACTTTATTGGGTTGGGAAAAGCCTAGGAGATTAATACACCTTTAAGTGTGGCAGTGAGGGGCGGACTAAGGAAGCAAAACCCACTGTGAAGTGAATGTGTTCCCTTCCAATAGTTTGGGGCTCCCTTGTAATGGAAAGGGAAAAGGAGAAAGTTGGAGACACACATGTTCTCACTCCCCGCTTTCTGGTCCCTGTGAAGTGAACTGCTTTGTTTGACCATCATGATAGACAGAGCCCTCTCCAGTGATCCAAAACTAAGTCTTTCTTTCCTTCTTTTGCTTTGTTGCATTCCTGTCACAGCAACAGGAAAGCTCGTGAACATACGTGCTTTCGCCGCTGTTGCTTTTCTATGGGCCACAGGACAATGTCTCACTGTACAGCACTCACTGCATTCTGCACAGGGAGAGCAATTTTGATTGATTAATTAATTATCTGTAGAGAAATTCCTACTGGAGTCAGTTATCCTAGTGAATAGACTAAGTACTGCTTAAATAATGTTAAGAAAAGCTGGTCCTGCGTGTGATTCTGTGTTTACATACTTCTGCTAGAGAAGAGACTGGGCTAAAGTTTCAGTGACTTTCACATGACCAAGACATGTAAAATGGACCGTCCATCATCCTGTGAGCAGTCTCTTAGATGCCCAGTGACCCTAGCCTCTTGGTGTTGTATACCCAGTGGTTTTATATACACCCTCTTCTAGAATAACTTTTCTCTAGTATTTAGGCATTGGTAACTTTAAAACGAAGTTACCTCCATGATTATGTTATAGGCAATAGCGAGTTCTGCACTGCTGGGAGACACGACCGTGTTCTGGGGTTTGAGAAAGTGACTTGTGGTGTTGGAAGGTTTTACACAGTAAGCAACTGGGGACCCTCTGAAGCCAGCAACCAGGAAGAAACTGAGCTGTGCAGCTGGGTGAATGCTTTTGTGTGGATCCTTGCTCCAAAGGCTAGGATGAAAGTGAGCTTCAGCTATTGCTGTATTGTGGCTGTGAGGCACACCTCAGGGGAGGAGCCAAACAAGGTGTGCTTTGATTTTGGACCACGGTGAGATGATGTGGCTGCATTGTATCGAGCTATCAAGCTTCGTGGTAATTACTTTCACAGAAATAATTTATGAAGCCTGCTTCCTAGGCTTTCTATGCTGAAGTTTTAGTTTCCTTATGAAACGTATGATGGCGATACCATCAAAAACATGGTAGGGTCCATCATTCATCTGAGCTCCAGTTTGTCCTCCCTACTGGTCTTCTGCTACTTCTCTTAGAACTCATGCCAATGATATGATCTTTGTCTCTGCAGTCATTACTGTCATGGTGTGACAAATGCATGTCTGTGGGCATTTTCTAATACTGTAGTTTTATAATGTAAGGTGACCTCATCACTGGAATACACAATATATCCCTTTTTCTGACTGTGATACAGTTAATTTTAATAGGAAATAACAGTTATTAGGAAGGATGATGGCCACAGGGTTACCTTAGCTTTAGCTATGTAATTTTACATATGTTGTGCACAGGGACATCTCCATGTGTTTCCTCTGTGCTGCTGTTCTATCTCTGTCCCCTTTCCCAGTCATTCCTTGGTTCTCAACTAATGACGGTCACTCTGCGTCCTCACTCTGTTACAGCCTTCATGACTGGGTTATGTGCCCTATCATGCACTTCCCATTCCAGGATACAGACAGCATGAGTTTTTGATTGCTGTTGTCAGTTTCTGGTTGGCTTGTCTAAAAATGGGCTTCAGGGCAGTTACAGTAAGGAATACAAATCAAATCTTATTTATCCTAATCTCCAGCATCTAAGCAGCCTTTGGCATAATGTAAGCATTCATTAAACATTTTTATAATAAAGAAATATGAGTATCAGTAATAGGTAGACAGGGCTTTCTTATTGTAGTCAGCAGAAATGTGTGAAGACATGCTATCCCCATATACTGATCCTGTCATGGAAATCCAGTAACACTTGCTTCCCTGCAGTATTATGCTAGCCCTTTCCCAGAAATCCGAAGAAAGCTATATATAGATTCTGCCGAAGAGAGGCCATCTAGGGAGGTGTAACATTCGGAAATCCATTAGAGTCAAGTCGAGGACTCATTATTGAAGTTCCAATTACCCTGCATCAGGAGGTGTTGGATATTCATGTAGCACCGAGACCCATGGTGGTGACATCACATCTGGGGAGTCTCAGAGTCTGAGGCAAGTTGTTCCAGTGTTTGGAATAGTACGAATCAATGCCTGGGTGAGATGAAACACAAATCTGGACGGGATATAAGCGGCAGATATGCTTTCGTTGCATTTTTATCCTCAAAGATTTATCTTTCAAGGTTATTAGAGCTAACTCAAGTACTGATGGAAGCAGTGAGGTACCCTACCGTTACGCAGGGGCCGCTCTGTCACGGAAGAACTGGGGCTGTCCTCACACAGAGTCCCCACCCCGTGTGTCTAATTTGCCTTCCAGAGAGGCATCTACAGCTGACCCAGTAACGAAGTTCCAAAGCACACTAAAAGGGGTGGCACTTAGGGAGGACCCCCCTTTTCGTTAAGATCATTAAGGCACCTATATTCGTAGCAGCCAGATCTTTTCTTCAAAGAAAAATAAAAGCAAAAAAAAAAAAAAAAACAAAAAACAAAACAAACCCAATCCTAATGGATTTAACAATGAAATGGGAAAATGACTGAATATGGACAACCCAAGGAGAAAGATTCAACAAGTTTATGGGTAAACACAATGATAAGAATTTTAGAGCCAGTTATAGTCTTGAAGTATTTTCTCAATCAACTAGTGATACCCTAAAAGTCACATTTTCCCCCAAATGAAAACTAAACTTAAATGGAAATTTGATTTCATATGTGTCTAGTTCAGTTTTCTATTGCTGTGAAGAGACAGCATGAACACGGTAACTCTTATAAAAGAAAGCATTTAATTGGGGCTGGATTACAGTGTATGAGATTTAGTCCGTTTTCATCCTGGTGGGAAGGGTGATGAGATGCAGGTAGACGTGGTGCTGGGAAAGTAGATGATAAGTCTACATCTGGATTGGCAGGCAGCGGGGTAACTCAGTGGGCTGGCTCAGGCTTTTGAAACCTCAAATCCCAACCCCAGTATCACAGCTCCTTCAACAAAGGCCACATCTCCCATTCCTTCTCAAGAAATGCCACCCATGATGACTGAGCATTCAAACGTACCACCCTACGGAAGTCATTCTGAGTCAAACTGTCACCATATGCAATCCAATGTTTGATTCAGATTTTGAAATCCATGTCTCATTCACATGTACTAAAATTCTCCAAAATTATAGAGCATAGTAGGAATTACATATTCTTGCTAGCCTGTATAAAAGATACATAATCCAGGTGTTTTATTTACAAGCTGTAAGTCTAGGTTGGGCAGCTTTGAAGCTATTTTAGCTTACTTCCCCATCCCTGTGTCCCTTGTTACTTGCTGTTTGTCTTGACTATGTGTTCTCGGTCCATCTTTTCTCATGGTGGCTTCCTCCTCTCTCCGTGTCTTCTTCCTCCTTGTTCTCCACAACACCCAATCAAGTAACTCAAGACCCGCCTACCTCTGATCCCTCCAGTAATTGGCTGTACCATTTTTATTTAACCAATTGATTTAAATTAAGGAACAGGGTTTGCACAACAAAAGCTGGTAAATATGAGAATTCACTCTTATGCATTACAATACAATACATCAGACCAAATTTCAACAATATAGATGTTAGATTAGGCTTTTTTCTTTACTTTTCTTAATAATGCTACACATCAGGATTGATAACATTAAAAATAATAATTATTTTGGTTAAACCTCCCTCCTTTTTCAATTTCTCAACCCTCCAAGTCTTCTTCAACTTTCCAGTCCCCAAATCCTGTTCTCTCTTTCCATATCACCCACGTTCTGCTACTTTTCCTTTCAGGCACTGCCCATCCCAGTGCACCTTTCCAAGTTTTCTCGTACAGGCACCCCAAGTTAAACACACATCTCTGAAGCTTTGAAGCTAGGGTGTGCATGTGAGGGAACGTATCTTTCTCAGTCTGGGTTATTTTTCTTAGCACAGTGTTGTTAACAGTTTTACATATCCACCTGCAACTCTCAGAGTTTTTTTCTTTTTCATGTATATCACCCCATTTTCCATTTTCATCTTCCATTTATCATCTCATGACTATCTAAACAGTTTTCCTTTCATAGATATTGTGAATAAAGCAACAATAAGTGTGCACCTGACCCCATGTATCTGTCTTAGGATAGAGAGTTGGGTATACGCCTTGGATTGGTTGAGACAGGTTCTTGCCATTCGTCTTGCTTCCCTTTAGAAGTAGCTGATAATAAATACTGTGGCTGTAAATGACAACACTTAGTCGCCA
Source organism: Rattus rattus (assembly GCF_011064425.1). Classification (NCBI taxonomy): domain Eukaryota; kingdom Metazoa; phylum Chordata; class Mammalia; order Rodentia; family Muridae; genus Rattus; species Rattus rattus. The sequence continues at coordinate 6,485,151 of NC_046165.1, read as the reverse complement.
AGTACAGAGAAAGCAAGAGTATCTACTGAAGAGCCCACAGGCCTTGATGGATAATTCCAGACACGTGTTCATAGAGATGATCCTCGTTCAAATCAAAGGCCTCAGGGGAGGAGCATGACAGTATGTGGAAGGGAGACTAGAGACAGTAAGTAGGTTAGAGTCATCAGAATACACTTCATACATGTATGAACTTACCAAATAATAGGGACAGCAGAAGTTATAAAAATTTAAATAGAATATAACAATCTTTCCTGAAGAAAGTATCCTAAAGGTCTAATGTTTAATCCCCAGGGAGACTGAGTATGGCAGGTTCGCTTTGCTCCTGAAGGGGTGTTGGTGCTTTAGCTCAAAGCGACTCTCCCTTTTGCAAGTCATATTTCTCACACATACGTTACTTTTCAGCATGGGCTGTTGGGCTCGATTGCAACATAGATCGATAATTTTAAACTCAGTCTCTTAAACTTGGTCAGCAAAATAAAAGAGGAACATTTTTTTAATAAAAAAAAAAAAGGCTGAAGTGTTCCTGTCATGTTTGTTAAGCAGAATATTAAGATGAATCTGGCTGTATAGAAATATTCATAGTACTATGGATGTAAATGTCAAATGGGTTGTTTTTAATGGGGAAACCGGAAATTAAAAGCATTTATTTAAAGGAGAATTCTGTAAACCCTAGAGAGAGGGCATATGAACTAAAGTTGAAACTCTAGTTGTGTATTAAGACACTGCAGCCAATTTTACACTATGTTGCTTTGGGGCAAAGCAGGGTATTTGAATAGGGTTGCAGAATCTAATTATATATTCAAAATCTGGTCTCGACAATCACGAAACTTCCTTACCTGGATCAGATGACCTTTCCCTGTTCTTGCCATCATTCATGTATATCATGTAGCTACATGAAGCCAGGCTACTGAATTAGTATTGAAATGAATGCAGTTCCCCAATCTATTGTTTTTATTCATGCTCACAACAGATGTTGAGACTCGCAAAGGTTCGAGCTGAACATGTCTGTGGTTCCAAGTTAAGCACAGAAAAAGCCAGCTTACGCGTTATCGCCACGGTTGCTACTCTCGTCAATCCTGCACTGTTCGGTGTGAGACGGTTTGGCTAGTGTTGATCCAACCTGCTTATAGGCCTGGCGTTGTGATAAGTCACTCTGGAAGGTCTTGGCATGATGTTCGTCTGCAAAGTACAGACAAGGGCCTTCCCAAGAAGCATTATCATTTACGCGCAAGACCCGCTTCTGGAATTAGAATCTGTAAAATGTTGTGCCTGCAACTCTAAGCCTGCGTGTTCATCCTGATTCCTGTATGAAGTGCTTAGTTGTTCTGTTAGCCACAGATAAGGATGAAAAAAGGCAACAGTAAACAAGTCCAGGTGATAATGAACCTTTGACGCTACCTGGTTGTTATTTTCGTCCTCTCTCCTTTGCACGGATATAGTAATGAAATCGAAATTCCTCAGAGGGTGTCCGGCACCTGCTTGTGTATTCCCTGAAGGCAGCGTGCTGAAGAGAGAAGGTTTGTAAGCTTCTAACATTATTAAAAATCAATTTATCAGTCGCGGCCTAGCTTGCTCGTTTCCCCAGCCCTCATAAAGGTACCCTAATGCTTCCTCTCTATCCAGTTTCACGTTGAAAATTACCTCTCGGTATATTTTAGAAGTCATACTACTTTTGAAGGTATTAAAGGGAAGAGCTGCTTAGTCACGTTCTCTTTTCCTAAGTAAGGTGCCCTTTCAATTTTAAAGTTTTTATATTTAGAAGCATGTTTTTATTTTTTTTTCCGTGGATTTTTATTCCAAATCCAGCTATTTGTGGTGAGGGAGATAAAAGTCTTTTGGTTATGCCTGTATGTGGGGTGTTCTTCTAGTTGGGATGCCTTGTTGCCCTCACTGGGAGAGGGTGTGACTAGCCTTGCAGAGACTTGGGGGGTTGGGGGTATACCCAGGGGAATGGGGGATAGGGGACCTGTTGTGGAAGGAAGTGACCAGGAGGGGGTCAGTGAGCAGGATGTAAAGTGAATAAGTGAAAAGCAATACAGTTCAATTGGAAAAGTCTTTTGGTTAAACGGTAAGTGGGATTAAGCACAAAAAAACCCGAAAGCTAATGAGTGATGAAAACAACAGCTTCCACGTGTTAAAATTTACGTATATTATCAAGAGCTCTGCAGCAAGGTTTTATCTGACACAATTTAATCTTTCAATTATTTATATTTTTATTGAGATGATGTGCTATAAAGTGAAAATGTTAAGTGTTTCATCCAACATGAGGTACTTGGCAACTACTATGGGAAAGGAAGAAGGCAAACCAACGATCCTGGTTCTGGGTAGAGCCTTCTGCCACACAGTCCTTTTAGGGTTCGTATTTATGACCTCGGCCAATGAAATTACCAAGGAGAAAATACAGCTGTAAAGCAGGAACTGTGGACCGACACTGGTTTTAAGTGGTATAAATGCATACTCGAGGCTCTGTGCTTTGTGCTCAGTCTTATCGCATCTTGTTATGATGAGTTTGGTTGATATCTCTGGATGGGGGGGGGCTGCTCCTTTCTAAGGACAAATGGAGGAGCAGTGGATCTGGGAGAGAGAGGAGCCATGGGGGGAACTGGGAGGACTGGAGAGAGGGGAGGCCGTGGTGAGGATGTGTTGTAGGAGAGAAGAATAAATAAAAAGAGAAAACAGAATCTACTGTTTGTCCAGCTATCAAAAATGACAAATGTTATTAAGCTGACTAGACACAAAATTAATAAAATTCTTGCCTTGAAATTGATGACAGAAGTGCAATTTCAATGACTACGATGGGCAGTAGTAAAATATCTACAAAACAAGAAGAGAGGACCTAGAAAAACCAACCTCAAAATATCTTTAAAACATATCGCGGGTAAATGGGAAGACAGAGTTCCTTCCTGAGTAGCAAGGACATATTACATTGTGAGGTCATTTCCCATAAATCCATCTATCAATCCAATGTCTCTCCAAGAAACAAAGCAGGAAGGTCTGTAATTAAACAGACCCTGCCGTAGAGTGAATCTGCTCCGACCCAGGGCCAGATGAGAGAGATTTGTTATTTCGTGCGGTTTCAGAGTGCCGCACACTTAGCTGCTTCAGAGTTGGGTGGCTCTGAATGAGTCTCATCTGAAGTCTCTGTGAGGTTCCACTCAAAAGCTGGAGGCGGTCTTCAAAATTCCCCTGCTTCCCATGAGGTCCACCCCTGGGTGCTCGATGAAGATAGGTTTGCTAGGGGCCATCAATCCCTTTACTGTGGTATTTGAAAAGGCCGCTTAAATATATTCATAGCATGATGTCTGTCTTTCCCTGGGATGAATGATCCAGAGAAAGAGTAAGGCAGACATGTTTGTTGATCGAACGCCACATGCCGTCACTTCTGAAACCCTCTACTGGTTGCGTGGATCAGTCTTGGTCAGTGGAGAAGACCTGAATTTTTGGAGTTTTTTGTTATTGGTTGTCATCTGGAGGCCACTTATTAAAAAGGAGGGCTTTGAAAATCAGCAGAACATTTCTGACGTTGGCGGGGGAGGGGGGAGCTAAATACGAAGAGTAGTCTGTAAAGGCTTGCAGATGAAAAGGTCAGCACGTGCTAACCATTTACCACTCACCGTGCATGGTTATAAACATTCTGCATGAACATATCAGGTACGACTCCAGACATTGCTATGAAGAAGTTATTACCCTCAAGACAATGAGTCATGGAGACACAGAAAGATTTCAATTACCTGAGCAAAGTTCCACAGTATGAGGCAGAATCAGGATTCTCACCTGGTCTCTGTGGCTATAGAGCCCAAACCCTTAACTCTGTGGGAAGATGGACTATGACACCCAATATATGCATAGATTACATTAATAAAGGTAGTTCTTAGGTATCAGTTGAGAGACCAATCAATGGAACAAAATGTGAAATTTTAGTGTAACTCAAATGACTGTTTACATTAGTGGGAAGAATTAAATATGTGATATTTGTTCATATGTTCATATAAATATGAAATAATTTGGTAGGGAAGTGAAGGTAGGGTTGATTATTCTCTATACCAAAGGCCAAGAAATAAATGGCTTTTAAGTAAAGATATTATTGCAAAGATGTTAGAATAAAGTGTTACCCAACACTTGCTTTTTAACAAATGGGGAAAGAGTCTGCTGTCATGTAGACCAGGTGAGCAACGTGACTGCACAAGGACACTGCATCGTAAGCCATCAAAGGACAAATAACAAAACAAAGAGAAGATAAATCTAGTTGGAGATACGGCACTTATTTTCTTATTTATGAACAGTCCCTACCAAATCACAAAGGGCCAATCACTCAATAACAGCACAAAGCAGAAGCTGACAAAGGTGCAGAATATTTATAAACACTGAAAGATTCTCAGTCTCTTCTTTGGAAGAATTAGACTAAACTTTCCCCGGTCCTACTGAAGTACGCAGGGATAAATAATTTCTACGTCACTGTGCTGCCGAGAGTCGGAGGAAAGGCTGATTCACACTCTACCGACAAATTTCAAAATTCAACACACTCCGATTTTTTTTTTTTGATTCAGTAGTTCTACTAGTAAGTGGTCAGTCTCAACGCACGCTCTCTGTGTGACCAATGAAACATACACGTATACAATGTTGCCTTTTGCTTTAAACACTGAAAGCCACCTAACAAAGGTGTTAAGCAATGTAGAGTTAGCTAATTAAATTGTGACAAGACAACACAATGAAGTTTCTATGAGGAGATTCATTAAAGAGAGTTAGCTGACAGACACGTGCTGATGGGAATGTTCCTGCAAATGGACAGATGGGCAGAAGAACACTAGTATAAATTTGCCTTTATACAAGCCACGTCAATGAGGGACCCACTGACTTCTGTGAAAATTGAACTTCCTGAAGTGAAGCTTAGCAGCCATGTATAAGGAAGATTTTGAGATGTGAGCATGGGTAATTTCAGGTGGTAAAAAGCAGTAACTGCATTCTGCTTTGAGTTCTAAGCCTCATTCTTCAAGTGTCTATTACTGAAGTAGCACAAATTAATAACTGAGTTTTGTCTCTGTGATAGGACTTGCTTTTATGGTTTGGCATGTTAAATCCATATTTTTTCAAACTCATATGTGTGCCTCATGAGGATGAAATGACATTATAATCTTTTAGTTGGAAATAAGAAATAATATGATATATGTGGTAACCATTCAATAATAAAAGGCAACAGGATAGCTTAAAAGAAAAATCTTCGTTCTTTTTGAGGCTTGTGAGATTCTAGTTAATTTTTCTAACATTGCCTTTTATCATGGCATTATTAATTTATACAAATAGTGTCTTGAAATAAACCCCATTAAAATTGAATTAAAGAGCTACTTCCTATCAAATATAGCAGCCTAGTATGAGGCGATGTCTCCAACTGCACGTCCTACATTGTTTGCGTTAAAGCTCCCACCAGGTGAGCAATCATTTTCCTAACTACTTAAACTATGTAGAAATTTCAAAATCCTTTATAAGAGAAAGCTCAACTGAATTATTAAAGCAGCTCAAGGGAAGGCTAATCGACCCACAAATGTGTCCGCTCCTGGGAGGTGGCATTAAATAAATACAACTTGCCAAAATCTGGGCGATTTCAACATAAAAAATGAATACTTGTAATACCAGACTAAAAGATAGTAAATAAAAACTCGAGAGACCAAATCTGGAGTGATGCTGAGATCACTCTAATTGGCAATCTTATTTTTACAGAAAGTATAATAAATAAAGCCAAAAAGGCACGGGACTGCAGTAACTCATGATACAGAGATCCGTAGAATCTTTTGGAGAAACGACGCCAGTGCTGGCAAACAGGCAGTCACGTGGTCCCGAGCTCTTTCTCACAGGTTGTCGACTGCAAAGCGAAAACCACGCCTGCGCAGTAGTGTTCGGTCTTACACAGGTGACTCACCAGGAGGGAAACAATCTTGCATTATGTGTCCTTGGCTGTGATGTGGTGTCACACAGGTCATATTCTTGCCAAATATAGTAAACCCAATCTAATCAGAGGAAGTAATCAGACCTGCCTGCAAAATTAGACATTTTGACAGACAGGCCTGGATTCTTTAGGAAGAATTAGTGGTATAACGCACAAAAATAGATGAGGAATATTTAAACTTAAAAAACTAGGAGATTTCAGGCTGGGAGAATATTACCTAGTAGAGCAAACTCAAGACCCTGGGTACAGACCCTAAACTGCCCCCACCCAATAAAGCCATCAGGAAACTAAAAAATATGTATATGGAATTTCGACACGATTAATAATTGAAAGAATGGTGCGGAACTCTTGAAGGGCTTCAGCTAGGAGAAAAGAATGGGTATTTGCTATGTATTTTCTAGGTTTCATAATTTGCTGAATATAAGGAAAATTACTGAGCGTTGCTTAATGACCAGTTATGCTCTGGATGCAGAATACAGCCCTGGGTGATGACTATGGTCAACTTTGCAGGCCGTGGTTCAGGGAAGTGTGCTTGTGAATGAATACCTAAGCAGACAAGTGGGAGGCTGAATTTTACCAACACCAAGGTCTGTTTGCCAGCGAACACGGATTCACATTCGAGCGGCCCCGAACAAAATGAAAACTGTCCTCAGCAGGCCAGTGCAGAGCAGGACAGATGCTCAACCATGCTCGTTCCTGAGATGGGAATAAAGGCTGGAGGAATGGAGCTAAGCCTGACACCACAGGACTGTTCAGTGGCCCCAGCTACATGGCTTCCCCGGGGAAGTTTAAAGCAGCCTGAAGTCCAAAGGGAAGTCACTCTGCATGGGTTCTCCAGCCAGCGTCGGGAGGGGCCAAAGGGTGGACTGACTGGACTTTTTACTGTGATCTGATTGGTGGGACAGAGAGAGAGGCTAAACTTCCCACTCCGTGTCTTTTTGTGGTAACGCGGGATGAGTGAAGGTTATTTTACGAGATTTGAGAAAAGATCACACCTTCGAGGTTGTGGGGAATGAGGATCTCTGATATCTGCTACAGGAAAAGTGGCTGGCGTAGAGGGATGTTGAAGGAATTTGGGTGAATTACTATCAGAACGATCTGCTATTCATTCATCCAAGTGAGCTTCCATTACTCCCAATGCAGAGTTCAGATTGGGATGAGGACACCAGAGTCCCGACCAGTGGGACCAGAACGGCCTGGTGCTGTCACATCCTCCTCTCGGGGGAATTAAATGGGCAGGGACATCAAAGAGATTTTAAACTTCATGGAAATGAGTGATCACACTGATTGTGGTGCTCCTATGTTATTTTGAACTCAATGGAAAGACATTTGTATACGAGATCCTTCTGAGAATTTAAAAGAACAAAGTTGGAAACCCCATGCAAGGATATTAGGTAAGTAAAAGTGGGAGGATTGATAATTAGAAATGTAGTGGCTCATGCGTTTCTCATCTCAGTTTACAGAGGGATTAGTAGACATCATTTGATCTAGAATATTTAGGACTCAGGGTCTCCTGTTCTTAACTTACAAATGAGGGTGTGCCGGCTGATAACCACTAACACAGCTCTTTAGTGGAAGACCAGGATCCCCAGCCACTCCCTTTGTAACTGACTTGATTTTTTTCCCCACTGTCTCTCTCTTTAAAAATAATATGTAACAGGAAATGACGAGAGATGCCTCAAAAGACAACTTTAAGTGACGATGGGGGAAATATAACACAGTTTCATCCTCTCATCCCTGAGTTTGGAACCAATTCATGTCATTTAAAAGTGTCACTTAGCTGGACTTTCCCCAGCAGAAGTGGCACACATCTTGAAAGCACCAAATTGAGTTACCCATCCCGAGAGGTGCTGGAGTGTAGACTGCTTATTTATCTGGGATATGGAGGAGGCTCGTGGTTTCTGGAAGAGATTAAGTTGGATAACTCTGAAGACCTCACAGCGAAGGTCCTACGGAACCTGGAAAAGAGAATGAAGGCCACCGTTTTACCAGAACGGAATGGGGAGCTCCGTGGTGCCACGGCAGACGTAATGCTACACAGTCAGGCTCCTTCAACTCACTTGGCTCACACTTGACCTTCCTTGCTGTGCTCTTTGGAGACACTGCTTCTCTTGCTTGAAGACACTGTGCATGGCCGCCTCTGATTTTTTTTTCCTCCAGGGAGAAGAGGTTTATTTCGGATTCTGGTTTCAGAGGTCGAGTCCATGGTAACTCTGTCTCTCACAGCAGTGGAGTGGGCATGTATGCCAGTGGACCATTGTCTGGGTCACAGCTGACCTGGAAGCAGGCAGGGGGGAAAGGGGGTGCTGCCACTTAGCTGCTTTCTTTTGTTCTCCTTTGACTGTGGCCTGGATCCCCAGCTCACGGGATGCTGCTGCTGCCGCCACGTCTGCCATATATGTATATTTTACAGTTTCTAGTTATTTTTTATTGGATATTTTTATTTGCATTTTAAATGTTATCCCCTTTCCCAGGTTCCCCTCCAGAAACCTACTATCTGCCCCCCACTTCAATGAGGGTGCTCCCTCACCCACCCACCCACTCCCTCCCACCTCCCCACCCTGACATTCTCTTACACTGGGGCATTGAACCTTGGCAGGACCAAGGGCCTCTCCTCCCATTGATGCCTGACAAGGCCATCCTCTGCTACATATGCGGATAGAGCCATAGGTCCATTCCTGTGTTCTCTTGGGGTGGTGGTTTAGCCCCTGGGAGCTCTGGGGGGTCTGGTTGGTTGATATTGTTGTTCTTCTTATGGGGTTGCAAATCCCTTTAGCTACTTCAATCCTTTCTCTAACTCCTCCATTGCAGACCCCGTTCTCAGTTCAATGGTTGGCTGTGAGCATCCGCCTCTGTTTGTCAGCCTCTGGCAGAGCCTCTCAGGAGACAGCTATATCAGGCTCCCGTCAGCATGCAAAATGACTTCATGAAATTCTTAGTCAAGTAGATGGAACTAGAAAATATCATCCTGGGTGAGGTAACCCAGTCACAAAAAACACACACATGGTATGCACTCACTGATAAGCAGATATTAGCCCAAAAGCTCGGATTACCCAAGATACAATTCACAAACCACATGAAGCTGAAGAGGAAGGAAGACCAAAGTGTGGATGCTTCAGTCCTTCTTAGAAGGGGGAACAAAAATAGTCACAGGAGGAAATATGGAGACAAAGTATGGAGCAGAGACTGAAGGCCATCCAGAGATTGCCCCACCAGGGATCCATCCCATATACAGACAGCGAACCCAGACACTATTGTAGCTTCCGATTTTTGAGGCCAGTGGTTCTCAGTGTGGCTTCCAGACACAACAGCATCTGTACCACCTGGGAAACTTGCTAAAAATGCAAACAAACCAGACTCTGGGAATGGGGCCCAGCAATCTGGTTGTAACAAGCCCTCGGGGTAACCCTGAGGCAGCCTATGATGACAGCCACCGTGTTTGGGAACTTGGGAACCCGTGAACAAAAGTTATGCGTTACATTCAGTGGGAAAATGAAGTAAGGGGGAGAAAAGCGCCTCCCTTACTCCCTTATCTCCAAGGGAGAGCCATCTTGGAGGGCCACTACAGTTTCCCTGTGCAATCCGTGTGAGTGTGGTAATACAATGATGATGCCTCGTCTTTCAAGAAGAACATCGTACCAAGGGAAGAACAGTACGGACATTAATAGCTACAGAAATAAAGAACTGACTTGAGGCTGGAAGAGTTTAGGTATGGGGTCAGGTTAGGGCATGAATGAGGAATGACTGACAGTTATTCAAAAATAGTTCACAGGATAAAATTGATAGGTCTATATGTATATACCCACACATGAATAGTTCACACTCTTTACATTGAATATAACTTGGTTACGCAGTGTGTGTTAATATCTGGGTTATTCTGCATCACACCAGTTGCGTTTTGTTTGATTTGCTAAAGGAGTGGGGCTGGATAGGTGCACTGCTCAGGTATGTTGACTGGCGTATGATAATTTTCCCCTCTAGTTTAGCATTCTGGGGAAGGGTTGCTGAGCAACAGAAGGCCACACCCTCTCCAGTGATTCAGGAACCAGCCCTCTGGCATTCTCCGCCTCAATTGACTATCCCGGAGTAGAGAAGGCATAGCTTCTTAGAATGTTTAGCCCACAGTCATTTGTTCAAGGGACATGCAAGCACACACAGGAAACCTGCAGATGGATGTTCTTGGCAGCTTTATTAGAGCCCAGACCAGGATACAACTGTAGCAGTAAATAATAAAAAAAGAATTCACCAACCCACGTGATTGCCGGCTCTGATGGACCACATGACATCTGTGGGGGTATTTTCATCCCAATCAGCAAACTGTCTCCACCTGACTCATTAAGTTCCCTCCCACGTTGCCGCCGGCTACTCTCTGGGTCCTGTGCGGATCTCACCATCCATCTAGTTCCCAGGGAGGGTTGCTGACACGCAGTTCCACACAGAGACCGCCCATCTCGCAGCTCTCTTACTGCGGACTCCGCTCACATTCCCGGAGACTGCCCCCAGTCACAACTCCCAGTAACCCGTTAAAATCAAAATTCAATAAGCTTGTAATTTATCAATCAGATTTATACCAGTGAGTTCTCACTCCACAAAACGTCTACGCAATAAACCCAGAGCCAATTGATAGAGATATAAACCCAGATAAGACAAGTTGTCCTATAAAAATCCATCCCTTATAAAATATTCATCCATCTCCTCCTCCATCTTGGTTCTTCTTCTTTCTCCCCTCTCTCTCTCCTCTCTCCAAAACTCTGTCCCCACCTTACTTTTTCACTGCCGAGTCACAGGCATTGCCTTACCTTGTGCCCGCTTTCACTGCATGTAGACAACAATCTACATACAACATAGATGACATCCGGTGCCTTCATATTTAGAAAAACCCTCTCATGCCTACGCTATGAGATGCTGCATATACAAAGTGAGCCCTAAATCAGTGTACACTGTGTGAATCCACTCATAAAATAGTGCTCACATTAAAAATTGTAGGAATCCAGTGTCGCCTTGAGGCTGGCAGAGTTTAGGTGTGGGGTCCCATCAGGGCGTGAATGACAGTTATCCAAAGTTGTTCATGGGATAAAATTAATATTATATCATATACCCACACATGAATGATCGTAATGAATGTGGTGCTGTGGGTTGTGTAAATGTGAACATCGTGCATGAATGTGACACAAATTAATGCATCACAGGTCCCTGGAGGGTGCATACAGCGTTCCTCTGGGTTCCTTGCAACTCCCCAGGAACCTGTTACTATTTCAAAAACTGAAGCAACCTGCAACACTCCTTTTGATTTCATTGTCTAGGATGGATATGGCATCACGATGGGGAGGCGAAAGCACGGGGAAGTTGGAGAAGGAGAGAGGAGTTGGACGGTGTCTTAATTTGTTTTCTGTTGTGCTGTAAGATGCCCATGGTGGGCACTTTATAACGCAAAGATGGTCAGTCACTCACTGCATGCTTTTGAAGGCTGACTGTTGAGAGGGACATCCCATCTTTGTGGCCTCTGATCAGTGTTCCCTTTATTACAGCATGGCGGGGAAACAGAGTGGACATTGTCACATGACAAAGAGGCTAGCTTGTGAGGTGACATCACCGTATGATACCTCAGCCACATGGTGCCTAACTGAGACAACTTCATTAGTGCCCTACTGAGGTGCAGAAACCAGGGCCCCCTCTGCTTTCCTTTAGGCCACGTCTCAGAGGTTATGTCACCTTCACCTTCACAGTGACAGCAAGCTGCTGGCACAAGTCCTAGGGAAACAAGCCAACTCTGCACCATGGTACACAGACAGGCCTCTGCCACATCAGTAAGGACAATCTCAATGTTAAATCAATACTATACTGTCCTTGTTTTTCTCTCATGGCCCTGCTGTTTATAAAACCACTGTGGTTACGTTCACCCATCCTCAGTAGAATATTATCCTGAGCATTGAATGTTACAGAGCTTGTGATAAAGAACCAATTCCTGATATGGATGGCTGTGATTATTACGCACTGTCTTGAGTGTACTTAATGTCAGTGAATATGCTCTTACAAACATAAGAAACATTATATGGACTGAGAAGGTTTTATTTATATATTCAGGAATATATGCCCCAGCAATGGAAGAAAAAGAGGGCAAAATTTGAAGAAGAGAGTACCTGAGGATACCTAGAGGGTTAGTGGGGACAAAAAGGAAGGAGGAAATGATGTGATCATATTATAACCTCAAAAATAAAAAAAATAATAAAAATCTTGAAACTGAAAAAATTGTTAAGCTTACTTTCCCCCAATAAAAATTAAGAATAAGTAATGCTGGAAAAATTAAGGTTATGCTCATGGCTATTTATACCAACAGATGTTTCTGCTCTCTCAGACATTGTACAAGGTTCTGTGAGATCAAGGGAGGGGCAGGTGTCATGTGATTTTTCCTGGGCATATAAGTTTATTCACCCAAGATTGGGCACTGATGATAAACCAAAGAAATAACTCCACACAAGTGCAGGTAATGGTTCACTTGCAGGAACGTGAATGATTCAGTGTAAAGCAGCTGTATCATCAAAAAGTCCCACACTATCTTGGGTAGCAATTCACAGAAGTTTCATTTCTGGGGCTCAGGTCTAAACTTGAAGTCCTCTCTACTGTCAGAGAGTCTCTCTCTTCAGCAGTTGTTACTGATTATATATCTGTGGGAGAGGGTTCCTGAGTTGTGTAAGTTTCATGAGCTTCCAAGGACATGTGAGCCACTCATCTGAGCCTTGTGAGTTGTGTTTACTTTCTAAATATCAGGGAACTTCCCTTCATTTTAGAAGCTATTGCTCACAGCTGCGGGTCATCTCAATTGAGTTTAATGTACATTCATGTTCTGCCTTGCAGATAATAAATGTTTTATAATTTATAATTACCAAGGTTGTGCCAGCACCCGCTGGCATGAATTGGAACAATCCTCCGAGGGGGGAATGAGGATTAATGAGAGGAAAGGCAGAGAGAAGACACAGAGATAGGCTCAGGAGGGCTGTCCAGTGAATACTGCAGCCCCGAGCTTATTTTCCAAAGCCTTTTTATACCCCGACAGGGCCATGGGAAGCAAAACAAAAATCTGGCAGAAACAACAATGGCTGACATATATATAGGCTATCTGTTCCCATCCAGAGGCCTCCCTATTCCTTCCTAGAAGGTTAATAGAATGTTCAGCACCTCACCTTGCCTCACATATCTCTTCTTATTGTTCTATGCCTCAGAAGGCCAGGAAACCCACCTGTCCTCAACTGCCCAGCCAGCACACCCTGACCTGTTTGACTGCCTAGCAGGCAAAATGGCTGCTGACACAAGGTCCGATAAAACATCTTTGTTTCTTTCTTTGTTTCTTTGTTTCTTTTCTTTCTTTCTTCTTTCTTCCTTCCTTCCTTCCTTCCTTCCTTCCTTCCTTCCTTTCTTTCTTTTCTGATTATTTATTTATTTATTTATTGTGTGCATGGGGTATACATGAAGGCCATAGGTCAGCCTCGAGTATCATTCCTTAGGAGGTATCTGTCCACCTTACACGTTTGAGGCAGCATCTAGCTGGGATTTGAGGTTTGCTGATTGGGCTAGACGGTTGGACCAATAATCCCCAGAAGTCTGCCTGCCTCTGCATCTCCAGTGCTAGGATTAGGAGTCTGTCCCACCATGCCTGGATTCTTAGGCAGGTGCCTGGGATCAAATTCACATCCTCATGCGTGGGCAGCAAGCATCCTACATATTTACTTAGCCTTCTCTCTAGCCCTACATTCTTCAAAAGTTGATACTTCAACCTTTGAGACACAGTCTTACTTTTATCACAAAAGGATTCAGTGGGTTTCAGGCACTCTATTTACTAGGTCAAAATTGGGTTAGGTTTTGGGTCAGAATGTCCATGGTTCAAGGGCAGGATCTGGGGGATAGCATTATAGTTGGAGCTTGTGTTCAAGGAAAGGTACCTCTCCTTACCTGGGGTATTTGTCCCACATACACATACAAGTGTGTTGAGAGATGGGACATAGGAATCTCTGTGTGATTCATCTATGAGCATGTTTTTAAATATGTAATTTCTCATGCCCTCCTGCCCCATTGGCACTGAGCGGGCGTTGAGCAGAGTCATGTCAGGCCTGGCAAGACATTTGAGAGGAAATCTAATGGACTTCTTCTTTCTCTTAGCTGTGCTGCACACAGGCAGTTCTTAGGTAAATATAGATCTCAAATAAGGAGTTGATAATCGTCCTTGTCCACTTGCATTTTAAGATTCCTCTTTGTCAAAACATTTTGTCAACTGTAACGTCACATACATTATACAAATGTCACTTTGATTATGATTTGTAGCTCTAAACAGGAAAAAAAAATGAAGCCGTAAGAAATATGAACATTTCCAAATTTAGTAAGGCTAATTACCACCGTTTTCTCTAGAAAATATGATCACTGTTCCTATACGGGGAGGAAGAAATTTTCCCGGAAGAAATTAGAAATTTTGTGTCATAAATTTCTCTGCTTACAAGCCAATACACCTGGGTGAGTCGGAAGCCCTGAAGGTAAATTTACTGATAGTTAGGAACCGTGGTAAGACTAGTTCACGAGATTATTATTGCACGAATCAGGAAAATAACAACAACAACAACAAAAAACCCTGTGGAAACTTCCAAGCATCCTGGGGGTGCGCTGCTAATGATTATCTACTAATAAATTGGTCTTGCTCCTTCCCCAGGCAGGAGTGGGAGATGCTGAATTTTTTAAATTAATTTTTTTTTAATTAAAACACAGTCATTCTATTTCTTCCGTGTCCCCCTTCCTCCCTCTGAAATTGACGGGCTCTTTGTGTCTGATTGTTATTGTTGAGCACACACACACACACACACACACAGAATAAATGTATGAACACAGTCTGATGAATCTGCAAAATGTAAAGAAGAAAAAAAAAAGGCACCTTTGCCGTTTTTATTGCTGCTTCGAACAGCTCAGTGCTTACATCACACTTGCGTGCAAGCCACCGTGGAGGGAGCAAGCAGTGAATGCCCTGCCTGGTCCACCCATCTCACTTGAGCCTGTGAGAGTGTGTTCGCAGCCTGATCTGATCGTTAACTGCTCCTGCCCTCTCTGTCTTCTCACGATCTCTACCGCACGTTCACACAGCAGCCTGCATCTTGCCCACGAAGTCCACCACCCAGGGCCCAGCGTGGCTGGCTATTTCTGTTTTTCTTTCTCTCAAGTGTCTCTCTTCTCTAATGTACCAATTCTAAGGAGTATACCAAACCCTAATCATACTAATCTAGAATTTTTTTTTTATTCTACTGTCTAGGGTTGAAACTTATTACCCACTTCAATGCTGCACGCTCTCCAGCCATAGGACCACCGCTCTCTTTGGGCTAAAGACGAGGTGGTTGTAAATAACAAATATTTCAAGAAAGGCTGCTCTATTCCAAAGAGTGTTGCATATGAAAGCCTATTACATTTAGCTTCATTATACTTGAACCAGACGTATTTCCCATCCGGCTGAGACTCATTCTCAAAAAAAAGGCATTCTCACCTCATAAGCATTAATCCATACTTGAGCCGGGGAGCCTGATGCTAGGAGCTTAAAAAAAAAAACGAAACCCATAATTTCCTTCTTCATTTTAAATTGCGTGGCATAACTCTGCATTTATAACATAATTCTTTTTTTTTTTTTTTTTTTTTTTTTTAGCTGGGGACCCGAACCCAGGGCCTTGCGCTTCCTAGGCAAGCGCTCTACCACTGAGCTAAATCCCCAACCCACATAATTCTTTTGAACAGAAACATAATGGAACTAACAACTTGATTTTTTTTTTTGTCAGTCATATTTATGTACTCCTCCTCCTTACCCGACTAACACTTATTTAGCATTCGTGTGCACTGGGAAATAGTTTCTGTTTCCTTCCTTTCCTATTTCCCAGTTTGGATACAGCATTCCGGAATCGTGGAGGAAATGAAAGACGATTAAAGTCACAAAGTTGCCCTGGAAAGTTGCACCAGCAGGAGTGTGGAGACTTGTCACGCCCCGGGGCTTCACATGATTAACAGTCGGAGTCTTGACAAACTTCCCGATCCCTATTTACTGATGCGAAGAGAGAGAAGACATCTCTCGCTGCCAGGACACATTTATCTTAATATTGCTGGGGTGTAGGGGAGACACAGACCCCTATTGTAGTGTGCTCTGTGTTTGGACCTAGGAGGACTGAGTCTGGAGAGAAAAGAGTACCTAACTCATGGTGTATTCCGCGGCAGTGATGGCGTGCAGGAATCAGAGAGCGCATATACTTTGATGAATTTTTATTAATAATCGTTGATAATCCCATACATGTATATAATATATCCTGGTCAAACATATGCCCCGTCTCCTCTTAGCCACACCAATCCCTATCCTCTAAACTCTTCTTCCTTGCAGCTTGTCTTTCTCTTGTTTTGTGACATATCGCGTTTAACCAAAGCCATCGGCTGGAGCGGGTGGGTGTAGAGCTACACACCAGAGAATGAACAACTCATTGGTGGCTACCCCAGTGGACAGTTCTCCATTTTCCAGCATTCATCAACTGCTAATAGTTCCCCGGGGAAGGGCCCTTTATTTGTAATAGAATGATCTGACTCCAGTGCCTTTCATTAGGTCTATTTCCTTCTCTGGAGCTGAAACCCAATACTCTGCTCCCGGGGTGAACTGATTTGCAGCCTATTACAGAGGGGCCAGCATTGCTTTGGGCAGAACATGGACGCAGCAATCAGAGGATCTCCCTCTGCAGCCGACTGCAGAAGGTACTTGGTTATTGAATCAAAGGACCGCTGCCTCCTTTCCCCGGTTTTCTGCCCTGTGGAGCAGAAAGCAGATGCCTGAAAACACCCGATTGCCCGAGGTGTTGTTAACAGCTGTCTGATAACGCCGTGTGAATACAATATGGGAGCCCAGGATACTGCCAACACCGGAACTGCCACGGGATTCTGTACAGGCAAAACCAAGGGAAAGAAAACTCTGCTGGCTGTGTTTTAAATCCACATTCCTCATCCTGAGCCCTGCGTGCTTGGCAGCATCTTACTTTCAGTTGTTTGGGAAGCAGACTGTCACGTGATTGAGGAATTTAGAGTGGGAGGTTAGGGCCCCTCTGCCGGTGCCTCTTTGGGTCTTCACGAACATCAGTAAGTGGATCAGAAGCTATAAAGCACCACCGGGGACATTGTTGTTCCAGACAGGGAAGGAAAGACAGTAATACTCTAGGTTAATATTACTTTGGAGAAGATTGGGGAGGATGTAAAGGCCAAGGTAAAGTTGGATATTTTCAGAGACTTGTTGTTTTTCTGGCTTAGCCCTTCCACATAATTTTATTCTCATTTTAAATGTCAGTTCGATGAAAATGTCCTTACAGTCAAACCGTGTTGACGAGTGAGTGGTGGTCTGACGCTCAGGCGTTTTGCTAATACTGCAAAGCACTTCTCTGTCCCCATTTTCTCAGCATGCAATGGGGAGCTTGGTGGGCATCACTGAGCTGTGGTCCTGGATGCAGGTGAGCACCGCCTGGTGATGGAAGAGACAAAAACTAAAGGAAAACAAATACAGGATGACTCGTTTCCAGGTTTGAAATTTCTGACTCATCTGGTCTCTGGTTAGATCTAGAAATTGGTTCTTGAAAAAAATCCACCACACCACGTGAGTCTGGTAGATGACAGGTTGAAACCCAGGCCTGGATCTAATATCGCCTTCCGCAGAAACATTTGGGAGTTGCGTGTCAGCCGCTTCTCTTCCTCCCCTTCAAACAATGAAATTGCCAATGTTCTGATTGACTCTCAAGTTTTCTTCTAGTCTGTCTGTCTATCTATCTATCTATCTCTATGTATATATATATATATTTTTTTCTATGTGTGAAAACTTTCGGTAACATACATTTAGTACCAAAATGCACTAATGATGTGAAAAGCCATCCCATTGGCCAGGTGAAGGACTAGACTACATTGCAATTGACCTTAGGAATGTGTTCCTCTATGGCCTTATACATCTAGGGTACTTATGGGCCCCTCCACATTACCTCGTGCAGGGGGTGCTCTTCACCATTCTGGTCCTCTTTACAAATGTCATTGTTACTCGGTGCACTGTAATGCTTGGTCTTGCCCGGTTTTGTACAGTATAAAAACAATGCATTTATCTTCTTGCTCTTGTACATTTGAGGTTGTCATACGGAGCACATGGTTATTCATTTATATCCATTTCATATTTCAAGGAGATGACATCCCCTACCTGTGAATGTGGCACAATCCGATTTAGTCATTATCTCCTTAATGGGTATTTGACTATGTGTTACTCTAGTCTACTCAACAGGCTTCAACATTTCTGTGAATCTAATATTTATATTTTATCTTTTAAAATAATTCGTCAACTTTATTGGTATGTATGAATCTTAAACACATAAACACATATACATTGTGAACTGACTATCACATTCAAGTCAATTATTATGTCTACCACCTCATGTAGTTACTTATTTTGAGTGTGCGATTGGACTATTTAAGATCTACTGCCTTAAATATCAGGTATTTGAGACATTATGTTGTCACCGTTCTGTTCATTAGATCACTGTACAAGTTTGTATTTGTGTTAAAGACCTACTATCTCCTTTCACTTCCCCCCCACCCCCCCATGTTCTCCATCATCATTCTGTTCATGGTATCTACTGGTTTGATCATTTTTATCTTCTCCATGTAGGTCAGATTCTTCTGTTTGCTTTTCCTTTTCTGGCTTGCTTAGGGTGATGTCTGATAGATCTATCTACATTTTCACAAATAGTAAGATTTTCTTTTTATAGACTAGAATGTGTGTGTGTGTGTGTGTGTGTGTGTGTGTGAGAGAGAGAGAGAGAGAGAGAGAGACAGACAGACAGACAGACAGACAGACAGACAGAGAGACAAAGACAGAGAAAGACAGAGAGACAGAGAGAGGGACAGAGAGAGAGACAAGGAGAGAGACACAGGGAGAGATAGACAGAGACAGAGAGACAGAGATAGAGAGACAGGGAAACAGAGAGACAGGGAAACAGAGAGACGGACAGAGAACATAAGAATAGTAGTTTGGAGAGTCCAATGGAGGAAAATGAGGCATTAGTCAAAGAACTTAGTAATCTGTCAGGGGATATTTAGAATGTTTCATATTTTGTCTATAGTGAGACTGCCATGAACACAGAGGTACATATGTCTCGTTGAGACGGTGATTTCTTTCTTTTATATATATGTCCAAAAGTGTGATCGGTAGGTCTTTCTGTAGTGCCAATCTTAGCTCTTTTGAGAATTCCTGAGTGTTTTTACACAGTAGTTGAAACAATTTATATTTCTGTGAGTGACATCTAACAATTCCCCCTTCCCCACCCCCACGTCCTCCAAATCACTTGTGACAATTTGGTGGGAAGTCATCCTCTCAGGTGCGGAATGGTCCTTCGTGTGGCCTTGGCTTCCGTTTATTTACCTGGTGACTAGTGATGAGCATGTCTGCAGAGAACGTCCCACCTTGTCCACTGCCCCTTCATGGCAGGATCCCCACAGCTCTTATTGCAACTGAGCTGCACAAACCACTTGGGTATTTTCTATTCTTTTTTTTTTTTTTAACCTCACTGTAAGGAAACATTTCTGTTGGTTGAGGACGGGCTGGTTTACGTTTTGGCTTTGTTCTTAGTGTTTTCGGTGTCATACCTCAAACTGTCTTTGAGCAGACAACACCGTGGAGCTTCGTCTCTGTTGTTTGTTCTATGGGTTGTGTGGATTTGGGCCTCACGTCTAAGTCTTTCATTTTGAGTTGACTGTTTATGTGAAGCAGAATAAGGATCTTGTTTTGTTTTATACGTGTATGAGGAAGGTAGAAATTACATTTTGAATTTGCATTTTATATTTGTAGATATCAAGTTTTCCAAGCACACCATTTATGAAAAAGCTCACAGATTCGTCTACTGAGATTTCTCCATTCTTCATTCCACTTGCTGTGGGTTTTTTTTTTCTAATTTTTAGTTTTTTACAGACCAGTCATTACCCACTTCCTGATCTACCCTCCCATAATTCCCATCCCATTCCTCCTCCCTTTGTCTCCAAGAGGATGTACCTACCTCTTACTCCCACTGCTACCCAACCCCCAACCTTACCAGGCCTCCTCACTCTCTGGGGCCTTAAGTCTTTCTACGGTTAGTGGAGTCTTCTCTCACTGAGACCGGACCAGGCAGTCCTCTGTTGTATATGTATCAAGGTCTCAGACCAGCTCATGTTGCTGCCTGGTTGGTGGCTCAGTGTCTGAGAGATCTCAGGGGTGAGGGTTAGTTGAAACTGCTGCTTTTCCTATGGGGTCACCCTCCTCCTCAGCTTCTTCCAGACTTTCCCTATTTCAACCGGAGGGGTGCCCAACTTCAGTCTATCGGTTGGGTGTAAGTATCTGCATCTGTCTCAGTCAGCTGCTTGTTGGGCCTCTCAGAGGGAAGCCATGCTAGGCTCCTGTCTGTAAGTATACCATAACATCAGTAATAGTGTCAGGCCTTGGGCCTGTCACTGGACTTTCTTGCTCTCAGTCTCTTCTCCATTTCCATCTCTGCAGTTCTTTTAGTCAGGAGCAATTCTGGGTCAAAGTTTTTGATTGTGGGATGGCAATCCCATCCCTCCACATGATGTCTTATCTATTACTGGAGGTGGACTCTACAAGTTTCCTCTCCCTACCGTTGGGCATTTCATCTAAGGTCCCTTCCTTTGAGTCCTGAGGGTCTCTCACCTCCCAGGTCTCTGATACCTTCTAGAGGGTTCCCCCACATCCCACCTCCTGAGGTTACATATTTCCATTCATTCTGCTGCACCTCAGGGCTTCTCTCCTGCCCCACCTCCCCAATTCCTGATCATGTCCTTTTCTCCTCCCCCTCCCCCTCTCCCAGTCAGGTCCCTTCCTCCCTCTGCCTCCCATGATTGCTTTAGCTTCAGACATTTCCTGTGGTTCTTCACTGAATTTCCTCTCCCTCTTCTCTCTTTCTCTCTCGTCTTTGTTACTGTGCGAAAAGAAATTTATTCCCACATAGTTATAAAGAACCATGCCTGACATGATGACAGGACCATTTCTCTCCAGAAGGTGTAGGCTTTGCTTGATATTCAAACTTCACCGTGCTACATGACCAATGGCTGTAGGGTCACTCCTGTGTGTTTCCTCCTTCAGGTAGCCTCTTCTTTTAATATGCCTCATTTGTATGTCTCTTATAAATGTATTCACCGTTGGATGTAGAGCCCACCTGGATAATCCAAGATGACATTATTTTGAGATCTTTAAATAAGTATCTACAAATCTTTGTTTTTATAATGTTCACACCTGTGAAGGTAATTGTGGAAGAAGATGCATATATGTTATTTCAAGAGCCATCATTAACCCACTAAAGCACTCATATTCTGTAAACTTAAGGGATATGATCTTCAAATATTCCAACACTAAGAGGGCATGCATAAAGTACATACTTTGAACAGGAGTAGAAGTGCCTTAAAATAACACATAGTTTATTTATGTGTGCTCAAGGCTCTGGGCTTGATTCTAAGGCTGAACAGAAAAGCATTTGGGATGCGTACTATTTTTATTAAAATAAAATAGAGGAGAAAATCAATTGTGATTGTTGCTTATGTGTGCTATAAATCTCACATTTATGCGACACTTATCGAAGCTTCTGATTCCCATCTCTTGCGTCTCCATTCCTTGCATTTCTTGCCAATTTGAAAATGGTGCTGGTTTAGATTTTTGCACGTGTTGTTAACCAATATGTGATGTAAGGCGATGGTAGAACGCTGTTTATCTGAAACCAAGTGTTAAGCAAATTCTTCCTCAAGCATTCTCTGCTCATTTCCATCATGTCTGCTCCCATCAGTTTGATTGAAATGAGTGCCTGGGTTTTTCCCAGTGTTATCCCGGGGGCATACAAATCATAGCTGGCCCAACACAGATACCAACATTAGAACCACTGCTCTCTGATGATCACCGACTTCTGGATTCAGTTATCTGATGCTTTTATGGTGTTGGTTTAAATCCTCTCTTCCTCTGTGTTAGGTTCTGATGTTGCCAATCACCCCTGTATTCAGGGGAACACACGGTTGCCAAACAAGGAGGAGGGGTGTTACAGAACCATTTGGTTTGATTTCCTGCACACAAGCAAAAAAATGCTTTGTGTAGGCCAGCCCAATCTTTGTCAGTAGAGAGAAGAGCCTTAAATGGTTCAGTACTCTATCAAGCATCCTTATATGATTATCATTTTTATCTCTGTACAATTTTCATTAGTTTATAATTGATTGGTCACAATAGAATCAAAATTGGTATTAAACACATTAGAAATTGAATTTCATGTATTATTTATTATGAAAAATATTAAGTTCTATTTAATCTTTTATAGATTTGTCTTGTGTAGTTGGCAAACTTCAAGTCTTTCACATTTCCCTGTTAGTTTCACTGTTAAGGCTACATTTCCTAGAAGATTTCTTATGATTGGGTTTTCCTCAGCTCTCCTTTCTGCCACACCCACATTGACTTCATCCCTGTTTCCTTATGAGAGTCTGAGCAGGAACAAGGCTGGAGGACCTTCAGCACATCCATCCTGTGAGAGGACACATTTTTCTCCGAATTTCCTCTGAGAAGAACTTTCTCCAGCCGTTAGATGTGCATCTTAGAACAAGGACTGTGAAAAAGCCATTAGAGGCTAGATTGGAAAAGTTGTAAGCATTCAGCCATCTTGGAAAAAGACTTTAGAGAAAAAGGCGCCCTGAGGCCCCTCCTCACTGGTTCCTCTGGAGTTCTGAGGTGCCCTCCTCATTGGCTCCTCTGGAGTTCTGAGGACCCTCCTCACTGGATCCTCTGTCCTTTCTCCGTGCTTCATGACCAGAACCTGGAAAATTATCAGATGAAATACAAAATTGAAAAAGTCCCATCCCACTCTAAAATTGTGTAATCATTTTCTTCTTGCTGACTCTCTAGCCCAGATGGTCTCTTATAAATTTCTTATGCCAGCTAATTTCCAAGGAATTCCATAAATCTTATTACTTTTAAGCCTTCCGTATCACGTGAGTCCTGGTAGCTGTGCCCTGCCAAGCTCTTCATTATCTCTATAGACTGTGTACTTTCTCAAGAACCATGCTATAGCCATGCTACATCACTCCTTCCTTTCTCATAGAAAGCTCTGAGCTCAGCACCTGCACATCTGCTCATCCTTCAGCTACACGTGCCTTTCTTCTGATAGTTCTTATTTTCTATCCTCATGTAAACCTTAAGAGATGCGATACCCTGTCTGTAGGCACTGCCTGACTGGTCTGTAGACACCTGCATCCCCACCTCCTCTCCTCATACTCCCTCAGGTCTTCTAGTATCCTGTTTATCTTCTTTATCATGGTCTGTCACGATGAGCCTTCTTGTTCTATTTTCATTGTGTCTCCATTTGATATCTAGATAGGAATTTCATTATGTTATTTCTACTCTATCTCAATGTCCGGAAGAGTATATATGTGGATGTGCAAAAAACTTAAGACAGTGAATCAATACCCGTCCCCTGAGCGGATCAGATTGTTTGTCAATAAAACACATTTAATGTCTTGCCATAATTTCCCTAAGAATATCTGTCTTTGAGCTCGTGACAGGGTCACAGCATGTATATAGCAGAATACTTAATTTGGTTCTCAATTATTTGCCTTTATTGCTTATTAATACATCTTAATGATATTAAAACCAATTAACAAGTGCCACTGAATCACTAGAAATTTGTAATATGCTAACCATACTTGACCTTGAATGAATATTGAATGCAAGCCTTTTGCTTAATATAGAAGATGTCATCCAGGGACTTAACAAGTTAGATGCTATCGGTAAAGATTTTATTTATGAATCCCACTGTGTGTGACCCCAGTTCCAATTAGTGGTGCCAGAGGACCTTGGAAGATAACAAGTTTTTTTTTTTATGCCTACATTTTCAAGACTCTTTTTTTCCATAATAATGGAACTCAGCATTTGTGCCTAGACGTATTTACTTATTGCGTCTTCGGTGTTTTGAGATCAAAGCATTTAGTTTCTTTAATGATGCGGTTTTTTTTTTCTTTTTTTGGAAGCTCTGGAAGTCAGACAATTTGGTAACTATGACCCCACAGGCATATGGAGTCCCGAATGAGCAGCATAATCAGGCTTCCTCCAAGTAAGTGGTGACTCCAGCCGTAAGAGCAGATGGAACTGAAACATGGAGGCTAATTCCCTAGGCACTAAGTTAAGTGAGCAAAATAAACTAGCACCAAGGCTTAACCATGGCGAATTTTATATTAATGTGTTTTGTTTGGCTTTTGAAATTAAAATATAATTACATCATTTCTTCCTTTCTTTTCCTTCCTTGACCCCTCCCATGTATAAACCCTCTTTACCCTCAAATTTATGACCTCTTTTTCTTTAATGGTTGTTACATGCACATGTGCACACACAGACACACACACACACACACACACACACACACACATGCACACACACAGGTATATTATATATTTCTAGAATATGAATACAACCTTCTCAGTCTTTATGGTGTTACTTGTATGTACATGGTGTTAGGCTGACCACTTGGTATTGGATAACCAATTGGAAGGTACTTCCTTGGAGAAGACTGCACCCACCCAACTCTGGTTTTGGCATTTCCTAGTTGTCTGCATTTGGAGTCCTGTGAGATTTCCCCTTTCCATGTTAGCATGACTATGAATATCATCCTTGATACAGAAAAATATGAATATGTCACATGTGCTCTTAGGCTTTTCCTGGGTTACCAAAGGTGGAGTCCCGCCTTCTGCTAAGTGGGAGTAGTTGGGAGTGTGACTTCTTTCCGTGTTTTCTGTTTTCACACAGTTAGATCTTAGCATCTGCACCCTGAGGTCAGACCCAATGAGAAGTATTTCTCTTTTTTGTGGTAAGTTGTACATCATGAGCCTCTACAACGTGACCTTATTCAAGACTAATGTGTAGTTCGGTTGGACTCTCAGGCTTCCTATTAATACTGTCTGTCTCAGTATGGGTCTCAGTGCAGTGGAGTAGGACCCTTCCCAGCAGCCTCAGCTTCTGCATGCTAATTTCAGAGGAGTAAAAAGGCAATCACAGTCGCTTACTAACTCAAACTTTAAGTCTTGTAAGGTCAAAAAAAAATCCTGTTGTAAGCCACAGAGGTAAAGCTTTGGAAACTTGTTTTGGATTTACATAAACAAAAGCAACTCTCACAGCAAGCACTTTCCAAATAAAAATGAGGCTTTTTCCCATAGAGAAGCTATAACTCCAAAGAAACAATACATGTCGATATTTATGAGGTTCTTAATGCTTCTCCTTGGCAACAAGATCTCAAATACCATGTTTGGTTCTGCTAACTTGTTCTCCTGGTGCTATTATAACATTGGTTGTAGGAAGATGTTATAATGACAGTGCCCTCCAAAGTGGCTTCTGCCCTTGCATTGTGTCCTAACTGTGAGAAAGTAGGTAGAAACTCTGATTGGCCTGGAAGCCAGAAGATCCTGCATGGACGAGGTCTCATCAACTGATGGGCTATGTTATCGTAGAGATTTTACTGTCTTCCTCCATGAATATTTATAGAATCAGAGGGCACACACTGGTTCCCAAAATTTATTCACTGAAACCCTTTGTCTCTTAAGTGCTGTTATCAGTAAGTATATTTAATGTTATCATCAGTCTCAGGGTTATTATCTTCTGCAGTGAAATAAAAAAATACTAATGATAATTATAGTAATAAGGATGGTTTTTAGTTCTTCCTATTTTTCATGTCCTATAATTTGCATGAATTATCTTATTTAATTAAGTACATGAGAAAGTATATTGCAATGTCCATTTTATATGAGTTAAGTAACATGCCTAAGACCTTCATCTAGTAGGCGTGAGATCTAACATTCATGCCTAGCTTCACTAGGGCTCCTATTTGGTGCATGTGGTGCATGAAGGGGAAAAAAAAGCAATAGAATGATCTATATGGTCGAAATCTAAAAGCATGATGGGCTTTAATTTGCATAAAATAAGTTGAAATCCGAGATAGAGAGCTGGCTCAGCAGTTAGCAGCACACACCGCTCTTGCAGAGGATCTGAGGTTGTTTCCCAGCGTCCATGTTACTGCTGATACCACCACCAGCACAGGGTTACCACACTAACATACATGCGTAATTTAAAAATAATAAAAATAAACATATAAAGGAAATTGGAATCCAAACAGACTCAAAACAACAAACAAACATTAGGTGTAAGTTGTATAGAATAGAAAAAAAGACTCAGGGAGGAAAAAAAAAAAAAAAACCCAAACCTTGGGATATTGCTTTAGAGTGGCACAGGTTGACCCAATTGCCATCATGGACAATCAAAGAAGGTTGATTTTTGTGAATAAATATTGACTTGATGGAAGTCAGACAAGGGATGTAATCATGCAAGCAAGTATAACTACTGTATTTTAAGCAAAGCAGTATGAAAAGACTTCAGGGGATAATGCCTTGATAACGTGGGCTTCTGCATTCCGTGGACACACCCTCACTGCTGAAGGAACATATAAAAGGAGGTGCTCACCCTGAGTCTATGACCCCTCCCCATGGGTCAGTCATCCTTAGCCTGCCTTGTTGAGAATTCATGTTTAACTTTTCAGCTTTATTTAGGAATACCTGACAATTTAAGATGCTGTGTTATGAACTGTAGTCACACTATGCACTAGGCTTTATTGATCTTCCAATTAAATGTACTCAGTCAGTCAGCATTTCTGCCCTCCTTACCACTGCCTCAGCTGTGACAATCTCTGTTCTGTTCTCTGTTTCTGTGATTTTAAACTTTTCAACACGGCAGTGAGACCTTATGATATTTGTCAACCTATATCTGTCTTATTTCCCACAGCATAATGTCATCCAGGTTATTCATGCTATCTGGAACAATATTTCTTGTTCCTGACATCTTGGTTCTCATTGTCTCTTTGGTTATTCTACCTCTTCTTGTCCCCTTTATGTCCCCCTCCTCCTCCTCTCTCACTTGGCCCCTCCAAGCCTTGCCCAGTCTATTCTGCTGTGTTCAGTATGACCTCTCCAAGATGCCTCTGGCTGTTTTATCCCTCATATCTACAAAAAAATAAAACCAACCATCAACCAACCAACCAACCAACCAACCAACCAACCAACCAACCAACCAAATAAACAAAGATTCCCTTTCTCCTCAACCATAGAAACATGAACTGATATTTCTTTTTACAGTTAAAAAACACCATGTATCTATGTATCAGTATATTGATGTTAAAATTTAAATACTTGAGATAGGCTACTTAAGAAGTAAAGGAAGTGTGGTAAGTGTATAGATTTGGAGGTTCGAGAGTATGGCTACTGATGCAACATGGTTCTGTTGAGAACCATCATGGTGGTCAGCAATGATGGGAACATGTGTATAGCAGGTAGTTCATGTTATGGACTCAGACCAGGGAGTGAGGGGATGGATCTGGGCCTAGCTTACTTCTTACATAACAACCTTGTCAACAGAGCTATCAGACGGGTTGAAGAAGAAATACCTCATAACACCAGCTAGATGCAAAGCTCCCATTAGGCTTTCTCCCTTCCCCTCCCTACAGCAGGGGATCAAGCCATTAACTGCCATAGACACTGTAAAGAACACTCAAGCTATACCCAAACTTCTGTGCTCTCTCTCTCTCTCTCTCTCTCTCTCTCTCTCTCTCTCTCTCTCTCTCTCTCTCTGAGAGAGAGAGGGGGGGGTAGGTATATGTGCATATTGTGTAAATGTATAATAGGAAAATATACTCATTCAATGCTTTATGCTTCATATTGAACTATAACAACTATTCCAAATAATGCATTCGTGAACACTTTGACCTTCTCTTCTTTGATGTGTTTGCCAGTTTCCTTTTGGATTCTGTATAGGAGCTGGATATTAATGGTCAGTGAGACAGACACTACCCTTGTTCTCTCAAAGCTTGCTCTTTATTGAGCGTTACTAGCAAGGTTTGTCTCCCATAAAAAAAATGACCAGTCATGAAGGTTCTTGATGTGGTTGAATTCTGTCAGGATCCAGAAAGATAGTGAGATGTGCTTTGATCTGTTGGAGGAGAACTAGCTGGGGAAACATTTGTTTAAATATGTCCAACTTGTCTCCATGGCTGCAGGTGTCCATAGGCTAGCTATGGGTGCATCCAAGCATGTTTTATACATGATAGTCATACTGTGATTATGAAAGGTTGGACAATCCATCCACAGCCTGAATTTACTACAGGTCCTTGAACTCAGCCTTATTCTTTCATTCTGATTTTATGAAACTGAAGGTCCCCTTCTCTCTTTGGTAACCATTAGATTCATTGAACTGGCCTTTAAAACACCCTTTCTGTGATTTCTGTCTCTTAATGCTATCCCTTATTTTTTCTGGTATACAAAGTTGTGGTTTCACTCCAAAGCAAAAGGGTTGTCAGTGTTACTACTGTTTCAAAGCCAAGTTGAGGCCAGTGTCTAAAGTGGTATTCAGAGATACCCACTGATGTTTGCTTCTTCCTTATAAAAATAGAGCAGTCCATCCCATCCCATCTCAGAGGCATTTACCACCTAATTCTGTTCCATCTGACTTGAGATGTTTCTCCCCACAACTATCTCGCTGTGATTGACCAAGGTCAAATTTTCCTCCACTCTCTTTGTGGGTGTGTGATATGTTTATATTTGGGTTACTTTCTGCTCCACTTATGCCTGGTTTGCAGACATGACACATCACCCCAAAATACATTAGCTGCATCTCCCGGGAACAAACATCCTCCTCTACAACTGTACCTCTACTGTGATATGTAATACTTCCACAGTGACTGAGACCGAGTCTTATGTGAAGCTCTAGTCACAATCTTCAGTTTTCTTTCTAAAAATTACTGATCTCTACAGCTTTCTCTCCTCAGTCCAGGAAAGGCTCTCAAGTCTTTTAGGTAACCTCTGGTGTAGAATAGTCTTGGGTGGTGATTGTTCATATGACACTGCTCTTTGATGAGTGGGATCAAATGCTTCCTCGAACATTTCCCTATGGATTTGTCTGATGTTTTCCCCACGAGTTAGATTTTCTCCTCTTCTTTATTTTCCCCCCTCTTTCTTGATTTGATGGTTTAACCACTTCCATTTGTTTTTGTTTTTTGTTTGTTTTTGTTTCTTGTTTTTTCTATAAACCCTAAGTTCTTTTCAGTTAAACTGAAAACACTAACCTATGCTCCTGTGGCATGACAGATTGACCTAGGCAGAGAAGTAGAAGTTTCTCCCTGTGGGGAAATTTTATGAGTTATGTCCTCTAAAGAAACTTCGCCAGTGAAGCCAGCTGAAGTAGTATGAAAATAGAGTAGTATGGAAATAGAGTTTCTAACCTGTAAGCTTAACCACTCATCCTCAGCCTTACAAAATGCTGTGAGGTCTTTTGTTTAATACCACTTTAAGTTACCCGAAGGCAGATAGATGTATGTCATTTATTCTTTATTTGTCTTGTCAATTACAGTACCTCACATTGTGTTGAGACTAAGTATAAATGCTTAAGAAATAGTTCCAAGTTGACTGGGATTTTGTAATGTTTTCATTTTAAAGCCATTGCCTCTCCCTCAAATGGAGGTAATTCTTGACAGCCTCCTGTGAAGAAAAGGAGCCCCGGCATAGCTAATACATTAATATATAGCTTTGGAATGCACCCATGACTTGTGAAAACCATCCTTTCATAACGCTCTTATTATGTTTGTCTAAGACAATGATCAGTTTGTGCTCCCTGAGTACGAACTAGACACTATGGAAAGATAATCGGTTGTGTGTTGAATGGGTCTGATTTTTAAATTAACCATGGATGATCTTCAAAGCAAATAATCTACACCTGCAAAATTAATAATTTAATCCTTTTCTCTACACAAAGGATTAGATGGTTGAACCGTCAGCCAATTCTTTGTGGCAATCATTCCTCCCACGGATCTGTTTATCATGTCTGTGTGTATTGGTTCAATACCTTTTTCATTTAGAAATCAAAACGGTTGTTCAAAAATCGTAGAGAATTATAATACAGCTAAAATCCATGTAGACTGAACAGAATCTGGTGGGGGAAGGTGATGTTTTACAAGCACTTTTAGAGCTTGCATTGCATTCTTCTACATCTGGGGAAAACATGCTGAGGAGAACAGACTGATGGGACACTCCAGGGACACTTCTTTGTTTATCTACTTATTTTGGACTGACCAGTGTCAGGGAAGTATGTATTATCATCCAAGAGGTCCTCCCCCTCCTCTCATGTGCCTGTGTGCATGTGTGTGCCCCTGCCTCTGTGTGTGTGTGTGTGTGTGTGTGTGTGTTTATGTGTGTGTTTTCATGGTGTTCATGTGTGTTCCTGTCTGTTCTCTCATTAGGGATCAAATGCACACCCTCATATATACCACAAAAATATTGCACAGATGAGTTCTACTGGCCTGTGCCAGGTCTCCTGATTGCTGGCCATCTGTATCTGCTGTTGCCTTGGGCTCCCAATCTTAGAGCTATGGAGTCTCCACAGTGGATTTGCCACCAATTTTCCCATAAACAACCAGTTGGTTGACTTTGAAAGCTTTTAAACTGGAAACTACCGTCTGGTCTACCTTGGCTGCCATAGATTTGTCTGTAGTGTGAGTTTCAGGAAATAAAACTTGAGGTATTTAAACATATAATTTGGCCACTTCCATATTAGAGTGTGTTACATTTGAATTAAAAAGTTCAAGTGTAGAACAAGTACGAGGAAATTCTATGTGGACACCAAGGCTGAGTCAAAATCACCACGTGAGTTACTTGAGTAACAAGCTGGCAATCATTCCAAGAGTGGTGGTGTCCATGGATTGTAATTAAAAGAATTTAATGTTCACAAGGATGATATGCTGTATAGTTTCTGACAGATTGCCATTACATTTATGCCTAATAAATGTATTTTTCATGAATATGCTAAGGCAATATTAATTCCCAGAGAAGATGGAAGTTGTAAAGAATAATTAATTAAAACCATTTCATAGACTTTTGCAAACAAAGTCGATTGTGTCAAACAACCCTGCAAATTAGTGTGGGCCATGGGCGAATGCTGGGCAAGCTTCAGCCAGGCTGAGGCCCTGACAGGAAAGGAAAGTCCCATCATTGTGTACCTTTCTATAGTTCCTAAAACTTACTGAACTTGCCCTTTCTTTCTTCCTTCCTTCCTTCCTTCCTTTCTTTCTTTCTTTCTTTCTTTCTTTCTTTCTTTCTTTCTTTCTTTCTCTCTTTCTTTCTTTCTCTCTTTCTTTCTTTCTCTCTTTCTTTCTTTGTGCGTGTGTCTGTATATTATATTTGTGCATATATGTGAAGGCTCAGAAGTGACAGCAGATATTTTCCTTAATTTCTCTCACCATACTTTTTCTACAAAGTCTCTCACTGAACCAGGCACTCGCCAGCCAGTCTACCTCACCAGGGATCCTGTCTCTGCCTCCTAAGTCTTCGGATCCTAAAGGCCATCACTCCTGCCTGGGTTTTGCGGGGGTTCTGGGCATCCATGCTCTGTTCTCAGAGTCTCAGGTTAGGGGTCCTATGCTCTGAGCCACACTCCCTACTCGTAATGAACTAAACCTGTGAATGGACAAAATAACATCAATGTAGTGGAGCTAATTTTGTGAAAAAAAATATGGATCCCTTAAATATGCAATAAACTCATTGTTAGAAAGGAGGGCAATTCAAAGGTAGATATAGTGGTTATTTTGGGTGTGGGAATTTAAATCAAAGGATGTAAAGCCGCATGTGTGCTGCATGGAACAGGCATGTGTGATATATAGACTAAATATGTGTGCTGCATGGATGAGGCATGCTACATGGATGAGTCCTGTGTGCTGCGTGGATGAGCTGTGTGTGCTGCATGGACCAGGCATGTATACTGCATAGACGAGTCCTGAGTGCTGTGTGGATGAGGTGTGTGTACTTCATGGACCAGGAATGTGTGCTACATGGATGAGGCATGTGTGGTACATAGATGAAGCACGTGTGCAGCATGGGCCAGGTATATGTGCTGTGTGCAAGAGGCATGTGTGCTGCATGGAAAAGGCATATGTGGTGCATGGATGAAGCATGTGTGGGGCATGAACGAGGCGTGTGTGCTGTGTGGATGAGGCATATATGCTGCATGGACAAGGCATGTATACAGCCTGGATAAGCAACCTACAGCAGAACGGGTGGCACTGCCACACCCATTCAAAGGCTTGCTTGTGGTTGAAATTAAAGGAGGGCAGGCACAAGGTAAGACAAGGCCTGTGATTGGACAATAAAAAGTAGGGCAGGGACAGAGTTTCGGGAAGGGGAGGGAAGCCAAGAGGGAGGAGAGAGGCAAGATGGAGGAGGACCAGGAGGATCATTTTCTAGGTGGCTTTAATTAGCCAATGGTAGCCATGACCGTCATATAAGAGATGGATTATTATAGGACAGTTGGTCTTGTCTAGGTGGACAAATTATAGCATATCAATTGGCTCTGAGTTTATAGTGTGGATGTTTTGTGGAGTGTAAATTTACGGTGACCACAGGGGGTGGTTGTAGGGAATGTGAGCAGAGTTCAGCAGGCGAGAGCTAGGAGGGCGACTGTGGCTGGGACCAGAGTATTCTAGATGCAGCGTGGAGCTACTCAGCAACAATCTAAATGGTCAAGTCTCTTGCTGCTCATCACAGAGCTGGCTCAAGCAACTTCCATTTTACTTAACAATCATGCTAAAGCGCATAAGCAGTGATGCTCGAAGTCAAGATGCGTGAGAGAAAAGGTGTAACATGCTTCCCATCAGTGCTCATTACCACGTGAGGAAGGGGCGTGTTTTTACCATGAAACTGGCAACAACTAGAATAAGAAAAAAAATCCATAAAGTGGGGGTAGGGTGGATCAGTGAATGGCATGAGTTTGTGGCTGCAAAGACCTCAGACTGTAAAGGTTACTGCCACAGTGGTGATAAATACTTAATGTATTTAAGATAGAAAAGACGACAAATCGTGGGCTTCTAAACCGTCGATGGCTTCAGGCATCCACTGGGATCTGGGCACGGGCCCTCTGGGAAAAGACAGGACTGTAACAGCTGAGAAAACTGTGTCAGGTCGGGGCTTGTTTGCTTGTTTGGCTGAATAAGCAGATTTCAGCAGATCTTGTCAAAAAACAGCAGCTGGAGGGTAAACTGAGTGGGAGTCATTAGTTCAGAGGACTCACGCACCACAATCCCTGCATGGTATTGGTGACCTTTAGAAAGAGGCCCCTGAGAGTCAACTTGTGTCCTGTAGCATGAGGTTGTTGTGGGAAGAGGTGTTTTATGAAGTAGGAAGAGCCCTCAGCAGACACCATGAGTGCCTTGATCTTCAGTGTGAGGCCTTCAGAAGTCTAAGAAAGCTGTTTGCTTCTCCTCATGAACTGTGCAGAACGTGGTATTTTCTTGTAGCAGCTTGGACAGAACAAGGGGGCTGGCACCTAAGAGCCTGAGGTCATTTTACTTCAGCCCACTCCTTCCTTTTATTTATTCTGTCATCAAATCCTATGACAGGTCACAGGTCGGTGACCATCCTCAAACACATGCTTCCTCTTTTACTATTTTTCATGACTGTTTTGCAGGCCAATGAGTCCCTTCTGGATCAATATTGACCTTTTACCTAGCCACTAGTCTCTGCCCATCCCCCCTAATCTGGTATAGGCCAACTTACTTTTGTAATTTTAACTTTTGTTATATTTAATTGTGGACTCATTAATGCATGCATGTGTGTGTACACGTGTCTTTATATGCACATGTCTTTATATGTGTGATGGTTTGTATATGCTTGGCTCAGGGTGTGGCACTATTAGAAGGTATGGCTCTGTTGGAGTAGGTGTGACCTTGTTGGAGTAGGTGTGTCACTGTGGGTATGGGCTATAAGACTCTCATCTTAGCTACCTGGAAGTCAGTATTCTGCTAGCAGCCATCAGATGAAGATGTAGAACTCTCAGCTCCTCCTGCACCATGCCTACCAGGATGCTGGCACGCTCCTATCTTGATGATGATGGACTGAACCTCTGAACCGTAAGCCAGCCCCAATTAAATGTTGTTCTTTATAAGAGTTGCCTTGGTCATGGTGCCTATTCACAGCAGTAAAACCCTAACTAAGATAATGTGCATGTGTCTTTATGCACATGTGCCTTTATGTGGATGTACCCATGGAGCCCAGAGGTCTTGCATTGCCCTTAACTGGAGTTACAGCTGTGAGCCACCTCTTAGGTGATGGAAAATGAACTTGTATACTCATTGAGAGGGCAGGACACGCACTCTGAACCACTGTCCCAACCTTCTCAGTATTGTCGTTTGCCTGAAGTCCAGACACATGTGGCTTAATACCTGCCACTAGTAGACCTAGTTCTACGTCTTCTCCATCTTCACACTGTATTTTACTTGTTCAGCTCCAGACCCCTCCTTTCCTGCCACTTGATTTCTGATACCTCCCTTCTGAGCTACTTAACACCATTACTCATAGGTCTTCCTATGGGGGGTCTTCCCCTTTTCCTACCTACCTTCCTTGCTATTCTCAGAGAATCCACTAAACATTTTTGTCTTCCAAGATGCTTCTTCACACATATATGTACCTGGTGGTGTTGAATACTTCTAAATATTTATCCTGAGGACATGTTGGTTGAGATACTTCACTTCCTTTTTCTGTCTTCTCTTTCTTTCATTTTCACTCACTGGTTATGTATTTTAATAACTTTTAAGATTATATTTCCTGGGTCTGCAGATGAGAATTTGTCTGCATACTCAAATGTGGTTGAATGTTTGAATTCTGATTTCTAAGTCATACTCCTTGTCTTAGTCAGGGTTTGTATTCCTACACAAACATCATGACCAAGAAGCAACTTAGGGAGGGAAGGGTTTCTTCAGCTTACATTTCCACATTGCTGTTCATCACCAAAGGAAGTCAGGACAGGGACTCACACAGAGTAGGAACTTGGAGGCAGGAGTGGTTGCAGAAGCCATGGAGGGATGCTACTTACTGCCTTGCTTCCCATGGCCTGCTCAGCTTGCTCTCGTATAAAACCCAGCTCAAGGATGGCACCACCCACAATAGGCCCTCCCCACTTGATCACTAATTGAGAAAATGCCTTACAGCTGGATCTCATGGAGGCATTTCATCAAGAAATGCCTTTTTCTGTGATAACTCCAGCCTGTGTCAAGTTGACACACAAACCCAGCTAGTATACTCCTCGCCTTCACCATATTTTGTAGAATACCAAATATGTAGAATTGCTGGGTATGCATATTCCCAGAGGTGTCAAACAAAGGCAGTGTTCTGTACTCCTGTTCCAAATGTAACTAATACCCTCTGTATATTCTGTTTAGTCCATGCTAGTCACATGTCTCTCCTTTCTTTGGTGGTATTTTTTTTTTTTGTTATAGACAGTACATTTCATCCCAAAGAGCTGGCTAGTGTTCATAAATGCTAGTAGACTTTCATATAGAAAATAAGTGTCTAAGATGCACTCATTCGGGCATGAGTTAATGGTGTGGCTGGTCATGAATTCAATGTGAGATATGCCATTAATAGAAGCACACATAAAATAGGCTATGCATCGATTAGCTGATAGAAGCGTGAGCAGGGGTCCATAGGATCTTAATTCTGTATTTCCCCAGAAGCAAGGGTTCAATATTTGCTAATTCAGTCTTTATGGTGATTTTATAGAACCTAACTACAGCAGGCTAAGAATTGACTGGAAGAATAGGATACAAGGACAAACAAATAAATGATATAGGCCTGTAGCTCTGCCATCAGCATTGAAAAGCTTTTGAGGGCATCAAATTTCATTCCAAGAAAGTTTAATGTAAGGCCTTATTAACGCCCTTGTTTTGACGTGATGGTGGTAGTTTTATATTTCATCAGAGGAGACAGCTCCTGTGTTAGCATAGTATGGGGAAGGCACTGGGAGAGTGACTGTAGCTCTAGGTTTTCAGTTTAGCTCTCAGGGACATTCCTGGTCAATTGTAAAGTGATGTGAATCTTATCTCTCCTGTCCACATCACTTCATAATTAAGAAGAAAATGAAGTGGGGAACAACAGAAGTGAAGCACATTTTCCAGTGTGTAGAATGAAAACATCAACACAATGCATTTAGTGTTGCCAGTGCGAGCAAGGGCTTCTTTCTCCTGCAACAACTCCATTTCCAACTTAGTCCATTCCCCTTTCTCCCTTCTGTTTCTGATACTCTCTCTAAAAGAAATATTAGCCTCACATGAACATTTTATAAGCAGTTTGCACGCTGTATTTAGCAGTTGCTTTGATCTATAACTGTATACTGATTGTTGTCTAAATTTCTAGTCTGCCTTTTCTATCATTATCCCTTGACATGGTGAAACCATGTAAGAGAATACTAATCCCATTTATGAAAAGGTTAGCTCATTAAATACTGAAGAGTGTCTTCTTTGCACTACTCTGTGTGATCAATGAAGGGAATGCAATGATGATCAAGGAGAGGGACAAGGAGGCAGCTCCTTCCCTGGACAGCTCACAGGTAGCTGAGGTAAACTCTTGGTAACTCTTTACAATAATAAAACAAACAGTAAGCATCCAGAAGGACCACAGTTCTGTGAATGATCCAACAGACCTGGATAGTCTCAGAGAAATGATCGGGTCCTGAAGAGAGATGCAGGACCTGAGACCCACTTAGGCAGAGATCAGTTGGTAGATGATCTTGGAACAATTGTGGGAGATTTAAGAACATCAGCTGAGCATGTTCCTGATACAGAGGCCAGCAGCAAGATGGAGATGACATCATTGAGGGATTGAAAATAACATGTTTCAAAAGCAATAAGGACCCGGGAAGGAAGAGAAGATGCTGCAGGAAGAAGCAGTCCCCTCATGACTGCTGATGATTCGGGCTATTATCTAAGAAGCACTTCATAAGCCGTTCAAGGATTTTAAATGTAGAGTTAACATAGCAGGCTTGCATTGCAAGATCACTTGTCTTCAGCGTGAAGGGCTCCTACTGGGATGGAAGAACAACCCAGAGGCAAACGAAGAAGAGAGAGGAGACTATGATAACCATCTAGGGAATGCCTGCTTGTCTGGGGACATGCTAAAATTTGTAGCATGATAACTTAGAAATAACTCGTTCAAGTTAAGTTAAATATTTTCCTTTCCATTTAGGACACAGAACCCTTTCTTTAAAGCCCTAACCTTTGTATGGCTGCCATGAATTTGGAAATAAATGCTCACTTGTAGGACCAGCGTAGATTTTTGGCAATACTCAGAGTGTAAAATGTTTGCTAGCTTGCTGGTCAAAGTCCTGTCACTTTCACTTTTTAAAGAAGTAAGCCTTTAGGAATTTAAATTTTGGTGGCATTGCACTTGGATTGTCTTTAGGTATGAGAGCAGGAAGGCTGAGTTTCTCTATTGGAACCAGAAATCTGTCTTTAAGAGCCAGTGACAAGGATGGGAGATTGGATTATTTAAAGAACAAGACCGAAACCCTGTCATCCTTTATAAATAGTTTCGAGCTTCTGAGTTGCTGTAGGGGTGAGATGAAGAAACACCCCCTGGATTTAAACAGAATGCCATTTCGTTCATGGATAAAATCGCTGTCTCGGCATCTCAGATACTGGAATCTTCAGCTCTTAGGGTGAAAACTGTACAAGAGTATGGGAGCTTTCTTGGGGGAGGCATGACCAAATGTCCATCCACCCCAGGTAGGGAATCAATGACAGGAAGAGAAAATCTTCTGCTCACATCTAACTTAGTATACCAGGGAGTTTACTAGGACTAAAATGGTATAGAAATGTGGATGCCCAAGGCAGCTGCATCACATGATACCAGCATCACACGGCATCGCTGCAAGGCTCATGCACCACTGCAAGGCTCATGCCTGCCCATGTATGTGCAATCTGCATCTGCAGTTCTTTCTGTGCTTGCAGGGACCTTCATTTAGCACATAGAGGTATCTTCTCTGTTACTTCTTATATCACCTTGTGAATCTTGTAAGTTTTAGGAACTTCTCAGTATTTTTGTAAGGTTTTATTTATTTCCTGAGCCTTGTGGATTTCATTTACTTCCTGAGTGCTAACAAACACGTTTCCAGGAAGGGTTGTTTCAACTGAGAAGAAATGGTCACACAGCAGAAAATAATTATGGGAGGTATGGTGTTAGTCATGTAGTCTAGGACATTATGGATAGAACATTAATTTTGAGTGACTAAACAAATATATATTATTCTTTTCATCTTCTTAAAAAAATTGTATATTTCAATTATATTTTCCCCTCCTCCAATCCCTCCTCTATCTTCCCAAGTCCCTACTGACCCAATTTTATGTTCCTTAAAAAAAAACAAATAAACCAACTATGAACACAAACACACAGCAATGAAACCACCATATTGTATCTCAATGCACTCCAGAGTTCAGGGTGTTAAAGGATTGGATGACAGCCTGTAGCAACTGAGAGATGACGATGCTTACTGAAGTAACGTTAGGATGTTGGAGGCTTGCCCTTAACTGGAACCTGCAAGCTGTGACCCAGCTGCCAAAAGCTGGGCTGCTTTGTCTGATACACTCACACAGTAATCCTCCTGCCCAGGGCAATAGGACCAAGAGACTAACACAATACCTCTGACATCAGAAGCCCAAACACAACGTTCTTCCTTGTAAGTTGGCTTTTCCATTCCTTTGTCCCAGTGGAGGGAATCTGACTCACACAGACAGAAAATGAAAGACATCCTACCCCAGGCTGCATTCTCGGCTTATCTGGGGCTTCTGTCACCACCAGGTTCTCTTTGTGTTCTGTGTCTGCCCAAGGAAGAAAGGAAGATGAGCTGTCTAGTATGTTAGCTCCTCTATTTCTTACTCGCTTCCTCAAAGACCGTAGTGTTTCCATGAGAGAGTACTTCAGTAACCAACAGAGACAGCCAGTCTTCCCGTGTGTTCTAGAGTGGAATGATCCAGACATAACTAACAGTGGCATCTGAACTACCTTGGGGAAGGGGATATGGGACTGCTGTAGCTAAGGTGTAAGCTTCTCCTTTTTCTCCCTCCCATCTGGCTTTGATCCTAACTTTGGACATGGTAGGGTCCCTTCAAGCCTTTGTCCTCCCAGGACTAAATCACTTCTATAAAGTCACAGCTCATGTTTGAAGAATTAACTTCAGAAGTGACATGGTGCACATCTAGTAGAAATAGGATTGGTGTGAAATTGTCTCGATTTTACTGGGTAAAACATGAAGCGAGGCATGATCGTAGTCATTTATTTATTTATTGCCAATAATCGTTGACATTAAGAACTTAGAGTGTGATACTATTGTTGGAATTCGTACCCTGTCTTTTAGCCCATTTTGTGGGGTTATAACAGGAGACTATCGGGATGCTCAAAAATTGAAACTCAGTTTTGTACAAAGTGAGGCTTTGAATCTTCTAAAGAGAAAAAATGTTCTTGAAGATGAGATAATTGAAATAGCAAATACTCAAAATCATTCAGCTTTATGTACTGTGTGAAAACTAATAGAGATATTTTATTATTTTGTTTCATTCACTGTAGGAAAAAAATTAAGTGCTGAAGGTGGCTAAAACATTAAAATGATTTCCATCTCCCCCTATTCATACCAAGATTTTTCTATTAAGCGTTCATTTGCTCGTCTCTTTCCTTACGGTCTTCTGTAAAGAAAGGTTTGGGCTCTTGTGGTTATATTATCCAAGAGATGACTGTCTGAAGGGAGGGTTTGGAGAGATATTATTCCTTTTGCCAGCCACTGATTTGAGAAATAAAGTGCATTTTTATAATGGCAATAATATTATAAATGGCAAGAGAAGGACAAGGAAGGGATTTCTTGCGGCTATGGCATCCAGTGAAGATTCTAGTGGATGCAATTATTTCTGATTTTTCTTCTTTTTTTAATACAGATCAGTGAAGCCAAACTGATCTTTGATGCTGGGCTAAACTCAATACTAAGTTGGCGCTGTGGTACCGAGCCTGCCGTTATCATGTGGGTCTGTTCTTGCTTTCTTCCCATGCTCCTTGGGCCCCATGTTCTCTTTCCCCCACCCGCAGTGAGTCAAACATCTCTTAACAAAGCCCTAAAGGAAACCATCCAGGAACCTGGTTTTCAACGTTGTAACAGCCCCATCTACGGCTGACTTTCTGAGGCACCATTGACACATGGCCAAAAGGTTCCAAAATACATGGAAAACTCCAGAAACAGTTTCTGCATTTTAAGCTATATAGCCGTCTCCATAGAATGCTTAAATCTTGATCTACCTCCTTCAGACTCTGACCAGTGTATCCACTCTGTATACACTACCTGCTCATTTGATATAATGTTAGTAGTCATTACCGTCATCAAAGTCTTGCCCTAGCACTGTGCCTGTCCTCAGGTAGCCTGGGGTGACATCATCATTAGGTAGTCTAGTCTGTGCATCATATCAGGTAGCCCGGGGTGACATCATCATTGGATAGTCCAGTCTGTGCATAATTTGCCTCAGTGTTTCTCATTACGTCAGCATCAAAGGCACTAACATCGTTGGTACAGCATGGTAGGAAAATAATGGAAGATCTCAGGAGAAAGCATATTCATGCACGATTTATGACTGTAGACTTCTCATTGCTCTTCCTAATCATTCATTACTGCTGACTACTTACTGTGCCTAATTTGTAAACTCATGATTACTTTAGTGCTGTGGGCATAGGAAACTAACCCTGTGTACCCTATTAATAATTTTAGGCATCTGTGGTGTTCTTGAAACATACCTGGCTGATAACCAGGGTGACTCCCATTTCCAACAATATTAACTTCTTGTTGACAAGACTTTACAATTCTTTCACATTTTTATGTAGTTTTATGTACTATGCTCAATGCTGGCGTGCAGTGGGGGTGCAGAGGAGAGGGAAGGAAGAAGCTGGAGAGAGGGAGACTAGGAAGGGCACGGAAGGATCTGGAATGTATAGGCCTTGAGAATTGCTTCCTGAGTCTCCCTTTTCTAACCTGTAAAATTGCAAAAATGATTCTGAACTAGGAAGGGATGGTAGTTTAAATGAGGCTTTATGGTGCACCAGGCTCCTCCCCCAGAGAACACTTAGAGGCTAATTATTTCTTTCTAATCCTTTCCTTTAAAAAAAAATCCTATACTTCATCTCAAAGGTTTCACGAATTGATCCTTTTGCCCACTCCTACTTCATTTAGGACTCCCAACGCCTTCGCATTTAGATACTTAGGTTAAACTGTGTTAAACTGAAGCTAAGCATCTTTTGGACAGCCTTGATGGGATCTTTCCACGTGGGCCCTATGGTATGCTAGACGCCGTTCTCCCCAATCCAGATCAAGGGCATCCTTAAAACAGCCCCAAATCTGTTATGGGAACAAAGAAACAATCTCCTCTCCCTTTGGCTGTTCAACACCATAACCAGCTTAGCGCTGCTGCTTATGCCTGTCTCTAGGCTACAGGGGCCCTTAGGTGACCAGTGTCCTACTAGTGACAAGCTTATTCTAATTCAACACTTGCAAATGGCGACAATGTGGATCTGACTGGAAAACATATGAGGACCTAGCGTGTGATAGAGGTGTAAGGTCACCCCTATCTCAAGAATTACTGTGTTTCGGAGTCAATTTATAATCCGATTTTAAGCCACATCTTCCATAACATTCTGTAAAGTTACTACCCTATTAAATATTTCTAAAACTCCGTTTTCCTTTTGATCCGCTCCTTTATGATCTGTTCCGTCCATTTCAGTTCACTACATTTTAACAATACTTAAGTCAAACATCCTTGAAAAGAAAATAAATCGCCCAGGTTTTTTGGCCAACCCTTACGAATTGTTAAGAAGTCTCTCTTACATTTCAGTTTATTAGCAAGCAGCATTTTATTGCTTCTTTTTTTTAATATAGTACTGTAGCTTTTATTATATTTTTAAGTTTTACATAATTAAATTTTTTGATATTTTATGTATTTACATTTCAAATGTTATTATCTTTACCCCCTCTTCCTCCCCCTCTCCCACCCCCTGCTTTTATGATGATGCTTGTTTTCCTACCCACCCACTTTAACCTCAACACCCTGGCATTCACCTACATTGGGGAAATGAGCCTTCACAGGATCAAGGGCTTTTCGTCCTATTGATGCAGGCCATCCTCTGCTACATATGTGACTGAAATCATGGGTCCCTCCACGTGTACTCATTGGTTGGTGATTTAGTCCCTGGGAGCTCTGGGAGGGTCTGGTTGGTTGGCATTGTTGTTCTTCCTATGGAGTTGCAAAGCCCTTCAACTCCTTCCTATGGAGTTGCAAAGCCCTTCAACAGTCCTTTCTCCAACTCCTCCATTGGGGTCCCCTTGTTCAGCTCAATGGTTGGCTACAAGCATCCTCATCTGTATCAGTAAGGCTCTGGCAGAGCCTCTCAGGAGACATCCATATCTGGCCCCTGTCAGCAAGCACGTCTTGGCATCAGCAAAAGTGACTGGGTTTGGTGGCTGCATATGGATTGGATTCCCAGGTGGGGTGGTCACTCTTTTGTCCCTGTACTTCCTCCCGTGAGTATCTTGTTCTCCCTTCTAAGAAGGACTAAAGCGTCCATATTTTGGTCTTCCTTCTTCTTGAGCTTCATGTGATCTGTGGATTTTTTCTTAGGTATTCCAAGTTTTTGGGCTAACATCCACTTACCAGTGAGTGCATACCATGTGTGTTCTTTAATGACTGTGTTACCTCAATCAGGATGATATTTTCTGTAAGAAAGATACATACAGTATTTATTCTCTCTCTTGACCTCCAGGACCTTTTATCAGAGAAAAGTAGCAAGCTGTTTACCAAGCAATCCTGAAAATTTCTTGCTAGGAAAAACAAAAACAATAACAGAAAAACAAAAACCAAAAAAAAAAAAAAAAACAAACAAAAATTAGCCAAATCCCAAACCAAATAAAACACGAGGGGAGGGGATGTGATGTTTAACGTGCATGTTTGTGCATACTTGTGCACACTTCTGCCTTCCTCTTCAGACGTACAGAGGCCACCCTACAGCACAGCTGTAGTTAATCTTTTTGGATGCTGCAAGAGCGCACCTTTTAGATTAGATCAAACTGAGGCTTTAGGCTGTAAGCATTTTCTGAGTAATCTCCTCAACAGGTCACAGTCAGTTGATGTGGAAGAAAGGAAGCAACACTCCCTTGGTGACCTACAGGAAGTGTAGTTTATGCTTTTGATCAGACTTCGTTCATTCCAATTGTGTATAAACCACTTAACTTCTCATTCACTCTCTCTGCTTACTCTAAAGCGAGGACCATGACGCCATCTTGTAGGCCACTATGATCACAGAGGGTGGTGACAGGCACAAGGTCTCCTGAACAAGAATTGTGTGCTTCCCACTCATGTCCATGTCACGTTGTAAGAACATTTTTCGATAGCATGTTTCCTTGTCACTTTGGTTCTTAACTGTCTATTATTTTTAAATCAATCAAAGGATGTGAAGTTATCCTTAGCAATTACTTTGTATTTCCCTGTGTGACAATATCTGGGGATGATGACTGACTTAAGAGAGCCTGGTTTTTGTACCCTCTGTAACTCTTGGGGATGGGGTGGAACTTAGGATTTGTTTCTTGCTGCTGTGCCGGAGTGAGGATGGCAGGATATTACTCCTGTGGGTTTGCTATTTTATATTGTACTTGGTCTCAGAGAGTGGGGAGGCATCTACCAGTCCTAATGCCCTCCGAGAAACAGGTCCAGAACACAGAGAAAACTCATACCACACAAAATAAAGACCAGATTTCCAGTATTTTACTATTACCACTGGTCACTCAGGCCTGGAAGATCCACCCAATCTTCCCTGCAACAAATTCTAGAAGAGTATTCCATTTACCTGGCCCCTGGACCATCATCTTGGGGAGCACCAAGTAGAGAACCAGGTCTTTCTAGCCTGGAATTCTGACCTGTGGAAATTCCCTGATGATCAGTGTGGGATGTTTTAAGCCACACAAGTTTTGGCCTTTTGTTACTTGGCAATTGTTAACTGACACACATATCAATTTGAGTTTCTGAAAATGTATCTAATTTAATCAATTTTTTAACCAATTATCAAGCATCTTTAATTTGCAATTAGAGCAAAATAAAAATCTGTTTTTAATTTTCTAAAAGGGCATTCATATTTTTTAATTATCACATGTAAGTAAGATTACGGAGTTAAAAGTGATTAGTTTATAATCAAAAAGACTTTAGACTTAATCTAACCATTCTATTTTATAGATGAGGAAATTTAATCACATATAATTCATCTGTGATAGGATTTATAATTAGTCAATATCTTTATGGTACATTGCATCGCCTCTGTGCACTGTAAAATTTTCACTGAGGTATTTATATGATTGCTGTGAAAGACAGCCAAGAGTCATGTAATTATTCTTTATATTTTATTTATAAACATGCTGAAACATCCAAAGTAAAAAATTCTTTAATGACTAGCCTAGACTAACCTAGAAAGATTGTTACCTACTCTAGAAGTTTAAGGGTTGGCCAGATATGCGCCAACCCACACAATATTTAAGAGACGTCTGTGTGTGTTGATTGTCCCACCAGTAGTACATGCTCTCTTCCCTGGGCTGTCAGTAGACAGACTCTGAACTAGGAGAGTATGGTAGTTTAAATGAGAATGATCCCTATAGGTTCATATGTTTAAATGCTTGGTCCTCAGTTAGTGAAACTATTTGGGAAGGGTTAGATATGGCTATTTTGAATGTGTGTCACCGAAGGTGGGCTTTGAGGTCTCCAAAGCCAACAAACCAAACAACCCAATTAAAAAAAATGGGGTACATAGCTAAACTGAGAATTCTCAACAGGGGACTCTTGAATGAACATGATCGATAGCCTTAGTCATCAGAGAATGCAAATCAAAACAACCCTTAGATTCCACCTTGAATCTAAGGCCATACCAATCAGAATGGCTAAGATCAAAAACACATGCTGGCAAGGTTGTGGAGCAGGGGGAACGCTCCACCATGG
Source organism: Rattus rattus (assembly GCF_011064425.1). NCBI lineage: Eukaryota > Metazoa > Chordata > Mammalia > Rodentia > Muridae > Rattus > Rattus rattus. Next base: position 6,440,268 of record NC_046165.1, on the reverse strand, counting down.
CTGGTGGGAGTGTAAACCTATACAGCCACTCTGGATGGTTTCTCAGAGAGTTGGAAATAGTTCTACCTGAAGACCCGGATGTGTCTGGCATCCGGACATATCCTGGGCATATACCCAACAGATGTTCTACCATATCACAAGGACACATGCTCCATTATGTTCATAGCAGCTTCATGCGTAACAGCCAGAAACTAGAAACAACCTAGATGTCCCTCAACCAAAGAGTGTATACAGAAAATGCAGTTCGTTTACATGATGGAATACTATTCATCTATTAAAAACAAGAACATCATAAATTTCCCAGGAGGATGGATGGAACTAAAAAATGCCATCCAGAGTGAGGTGACCCAGACCCAAAAGGACATGCATAGTAAGCACTCATTGATTAGTGGACATTAGCCATTAAGTATAGGATACCTATGATATATCCCACAGATCTAAAGAAGTTAAACAAGAAGAAAAGCCAAGTGAGGATGCTTGAATCTCAGGGAGACTAAAATAGTTATAAGAGGCAGAGGGAGGGAGGGGATGGGAAAAGAGGGGCAGGATCAGGTGTGGGAAAAGACAGGAGAAAGGGCCAGGAGAATGAATGAAAATATACAGCTATCATGGGTGGGGGTAGAGGGCATGTCTATGAAGTTCCAGAGACTTGGGACAGGGAAAGCTCCCAGAAGTCAATGATGGTGACATTAGCCAAGATGTCTAACAGTGGGGACATGGGACTGTAGTCAGGCAGGACCCTTAGTAGAGGGATTAAGATACCAACCCACCCACAAAACTTCCAACTCCAAATGTGTCCTGTCTAAAAGAAATGCAAGGGATAAAATGGAGCAGAGACTGAGGGAATGGCCAACTAATAACAGGCCCAACCTGATACCCATCCCAAGGGCAAGCACAACCCCTGATACTATTAATGGTATTCAGTTATGCTTACAGACAGGAGCCTAGAATAGCTGTCCTCTGAGAGGCCCTACCCGGCAGCTGACTTAAACAGATGCAGAGACCCATAGCATGTCACATGAAGCACAGGACAGATTGGGGACTATCATGGAAGAGGCAGGGGGTTGGGAGGACTGAAGGCCCTGAAGGGGATGAGAACCCGCACAGGAAGGCCAACGGCGTGGACTAACTGAGACCCCTAGGAGATCTTAGAGACTGAGTCACCAACCAAGATGCATACGTGGACTGGACCAAGGTCCCTGGCATGTATGTAGCAGATGTGCAGCTCGGTCTCCATGTGTGTCCCTCAATCAGTGGATCAGAGTCTCTCCCTAAAGCTGCAGCCTGACTGTGGAACCACTTCCCCAACAGGGCTGCCTTCTCTGGCCTCAGTGGGAGGGGATAGGCTTAATCCTGCAGAGATTTACAGGGTGGGGGGATATCCAGGGGGTCCCTCCCTCTTGGAGGTAAAGGGGAGAAGGATGGGGAGGGATCCTGTGAGGGGGGACTGGAAAGGGGCATCATTTGGGGTATAAATAAATAAATAAAATTTTAAAAAATGAAATGCCTACTGCAGAATCTTAGGGAGGCATTAAAAACCAACCAACCAACCAACCAACCAACCAACCAACCAACCAACCAACCAACAGAAACAAACAGACAAACAAAATAAAACAAAAAACCCAAACCAAAACCAACAAAAACCAAAAGCCATTGCCGACCTAGCCTGTCTGTCTGTCTGTCTGCACCCCCCTCTGTGTGTGTGTGTGTGTGTGTGTGTGTGTGCCTCATTCTGCCTCTCCCAGACCTATGCATCAAGGTGTATATATCTCTCATCTGCTGCTCCACCACTCTCTCTTCTTACCATGATCACGGACTAATCTAAAACTGTAAGCCCCCAACCGTATGCTCCCTTTTATAAGAGTTGCATTACATTGGTGTCTCTTCTCAGCAGTGAAATAGAAGCTAAAGCAGACCGTGATCCACAGTTATTGTTTCTCCTCGTGTGCTTCCTGTAGAGGAAACACACGTTTCTTTCACTCACAATACAGTGGAAGAAGGAAGAATGGCTCCTTGCTTTGGAAGGGTTGTGCTTAGTGACCTGGCCATATTTGCAGGCTAGATTTGTGGACCTTCTGCTTCAGGGCTTAAAACTCAAGGGAATCCAGCTTTCCACCTCTGGTGTTTGCTCACACAGTTAACTAAATATTTGACTCTTTCTTTTCTTTCAGGGTGGGATGGTTCATTTTTTTATTCTTTACAGTGTTTAGCACATCTGTCATTCTCAAGGTTCTGTAGTCAGCATACACACAAACACACATGCACACACATGCAAGCACACATAGGTACATACATGTACACACACACACACAGCAGAAAGAGGAGTATCACATACCAAGTCCTTTCCCAAATAATATTCAGTAACATACCTTAGTTTAATCTGATGTTCATTAGTTAATTACTTGGTTTGTGTGGATTGGAGAACAAGTAGCAGATGTCCTTAGATAGCAGGAGTTACCATGGTTGACAGGAACTTGGGAGATGGTAGGGGCTGGAACAGAAATTGAGTAACAGACAATATCATAAAGGGGAATCGGCAATAGACAGGGACAGGAAGGGATGGTGAGATAGGAAATCACTCAGAAAGATGACCAGATTCAATCCCAGCAGTGGTGCATGGTTTGTGTTTGGGGTTGAGGAATATTTTTGACAAATAATAGAACAAGAAAATCCACAGTAGGTTGTACATAGTCTTCCCCTCTCTGCAGTTCAGTCCCCACAACACCCAGAAGCTTCACTCCACTGAGATTTTGGGGGGTTACTTTCTGTTCTTTCTCTTAGGTGTGACATCTCACCTGCTTATGTAAGGCCCTATCTTCAAATAAAACAAAACGATACAAAATAAAATGTGCTGATTATGGATGTTTATTTTCACCCATACAAAGGAGACATCACATGAACGTAGCTAAATAGGGGTGGAGATTGACTGGACACTAAACCGTTTGCACCCTCTTTGAATTACAGAGGACTTCCTTTGTCCGTACCTTACAGATTTCCCCTCCTTTTTAGTGGCAAAGACCTGCTTTTGTTGCTATAGAACACGATTCTATTTTTAGCTCTGGCCTGTAGGGGTCGTTTGAAATTGTGTCTGACCCTCTACGCCCTCCAAGTCGGATGTCAATACAGACCTAATACCCATCTTTGTTTTCTCATTATCTGTCTCCCATTCAAATGTCAGCTGTGAAATGCCTAGCCCTCCACCTGGGTAACTTTCTGTGCGTTACCCATAAGTCCTGCCTCTGAGGTCTAAAAGGGTCTAAGTGAGGTTAGTGAATCTTACTAAAACCATATCTTCTTAGATTCACAGCACATTATTCACTTAGGTGTTTAGACATACACATTCCCGCATCAGAAGTACTTTACAATGGCCTTTTACCTTATTTACATTTGTGCAGCACCAGCTCTGAGCGTGTGATTAAAATGTTCATTAACACAAACTCTGAATGACCCAGAATTCTTCAACATTGCTATAGACTATGTTTACACTTAGGAAATGTCTATATAAAATCGGGGTGAGTCCATCAGCTATGAGATGTAGACCCAATCACCACACCATTCACCCCATATCTATAAAATGAAGTTTAAACAAAAGAGTTAAACCAACATTAAAAACAGAGTGTCTTAGTCAGGGTTTCTATTCCTGCACAAACATCGTGACCAAGAAGCGAGTTGGGGAGGAAAGGGTTTCTTCAGCTTACACTTCCACATTGCTGTTCATCACCAAAGGAAGTCAGGACTGGAACTCAATCAGGTCAGGAAGCAGGAGCTGATGTAGAGGCCATGGAGGGCTGTTACTTATTGGCTTGCTTCCCCTGGCTTGCTCAGCTCGCTCTCTTATAGAACCCAAGATCACCAGCCCAGGGACGGCACCACCCACAATGGGCTGGGTCCTCCTCCCTTGATCACTAATTGAGAAAATGCCTTACAGCTGGATCTCCTGGAGGCATTTCCTCAAGGGAGGCTTCTTTCTCTGTGATAACTCCAGCTTGTGTCAAGTACACAAAGTAATCGCTTATAAGGATTGTTCTATAACTTTAGACCATCCTTTTGTATGTGATAAGTACTACATACGTTTCTGTGATGACTGTCAACTTGATTGTATCTGGAATTAACTGAGACCCAAACTGCTGATGCATTCATGAGGGGTTCTCTTAATCAGATTATTTGAAACTGGAAGACCCTCCCTAAATCTGGAGCACACCTTATGGTGGCCGCCCACATACAAGGAAATGACAGAAGGCAGCTTTTACTTCTGACCAGCCCACCTCACTCTCCACAGCAAGTTCACCTGAGGCTGAGGCGTTCTGTCACTTGCGTTCCACCAACTTCTCTTCCAGAGTTCCTGAGTTCAATTCCCAGCAAACACATGGTGTTTCACAACCATCTGTAATGGGATCCATTACCCTCTTCTGGTGTGTGTGAAGAGAGCTACAAGTGTACTCGTATATGTAAAGTAAATAAATAAATCTTTTAAAAAAGATTGTAAATTATAGGAGTTGGTTTTTTGCTTTCACCAGAGTTTGGGGTAAGAAGGGCTGTTGAACTCAAGTTCCCAGGCTGGGTAGTAATCATCTCTCCTCAGCCTTCAGTTTCCTCTCAAGTTGTGTGTGTGTGTGTGTGTGTGTGTGTGTGTGTGTGTACTTCTTTTCACACACTCATTGGCCATTCATCCATCTTCGTTAGTGAAGTACCTGTTCATGGGTTTTTCCTGATTTGTAATTGGCTCATTTTTTAAAATTATTGATTTTTCTTTGTGATTTGAATGCTTATGTAACAATCAGACTGCTTGTATGTGCGGGGCATTTTTATATATTTAATCCATTTGCCACTGGAAATAAATCGCTGCTAAAATGGTTCACTTATCCTCAAATAGACTCTGCAAAGTATTGATACCTTTCTTCTAGAATTTCACACCAAAATGAGGGCCAAAGCAGGTGTTGCTACCATCTGAGTGAGACTCATTTGCAGACACTCCATATGGTGTCTCCAGTAACTCCTATTCCACATCATGGAGCTCGCTACATTTTTACACTTCTGTAACTTAATCATTTCCTTCCTACCCTTGTTTTAATTTGTCTCTTCAAGGAGGAAAACATATCGATGTGAGAATAATTAACTTTTATGAACTGGGTATTTGAAGCAACTCTTTCTTGTCTTATTCTGCCTTTCTCGTTTTGGTGGGGTACACCTCTTAATTTCGGAGAGCAGGGGAGGCTTCACCTTCTATGTGCAACAATGTAGCTATGAGATGAGAATGCTTTCATTAGCTTGTATCAGGGTCATTACAGTAGCGACAGCTAGGAAATGCTAATACATACTTGGAAGATGTGTTTGTTAATGGTTTTCAGGCAAAGACTGTGACAGAGTTGCCCCTAATTCCATACACAGAAGGCGTATTAATCCCTTTAGTTGACAGGTGCTTAAATGGGCAGATTGGATGAGTAATTGGGTTGTTCTCCTAATCCTTAGCTTTGAATATAAATGAGAAGTGCCTCGATATTTTTATTTGTCTTCGGTAACATTTTCTAATTGATTTATTTAACATGAACTGTTTCTGCAAAGCAGCGAATCCGTTGGCATCTGTTGTTTATATGAGAAGGGTTGCAGTTTGAGACATCTCTAAAAGCCAGTACTTTTAACATCCAGCCCTTTCTCCAGTTCCCGTATAAAGGATAAACAGGTTATCTTTGAAACCACACCTTATTGTGAGGGGAGGAGAGTGGGCTGCCAACTAACTCATGGGACTGGGATACATTTCTTTGCAGGACGCTCATTGTCTTAGAGGTCCACAGCACACAATTCACTTCATACTGTGTGACCCAAAAATGTTAAATTGTTTCCAAAAGAGTCTAATATACTCTCAGGAGGTGTGCGTGTCCTGGAAAGACCTGGCTAAATATGCCTTTTCCCCTGATGACAGTGAGCGATTATTTAACATTTTAGAGTGGGCTGTTATATTTCTGAACCTTTTGTTTCAGACTCTCACCTGTCACGGTGATGAAAGATTTGGGGAAAATTTTAAATCGGAAGATGTGGCCTGAGAGGAATGGGAGATATTTTGTACAGAAATACAGGAAGAAAAGTTTGGAGGAAAACACTGGGAAGTTCTCAAATATCAAACTGGGCCAACAAGGCCAGAAGCTAGCCAGAGGTAGATACTCTAAAATCTACAGCAACCTCACAGTAACCCAGGTTGCATTTGCTGCTTTTCTTATCACTGTGACTAAATCCCTGGCAGACGAAAATTAAAGAAGTTTTGGTTCACAGTTTCACAGGACTCAGTCCATGTTGGGAGGGCATGGCAAAGTGGCTTTCTGGATGCAAAGAGTGCGGAGACTTTCTACCATGACAGAGGAAGCGAAAATAAATAAATAAATAAATAAATAAATAAAATGAAAATAATTAAAAAATAAAAACAAACAAAACAAACAAACAAACAAAAAAACCCCCAACTAGATGAGAACCTGAGTGGAATAAAACTTTCAGAGATTCATGTCCCTGCTGTTGGTCTGATGGCTACCACTCATGTCCCAAAGGTTCTATTGCCTCTCAAAACTGCTCCACCAGATGGGAACCAAGAGTTAAAGGCAAACCCATGACATATTCCAAATTTAAACCAGAACACACGTGGACAGTGAGATGCTAGGAGAGATGGGGTCAAGAACCAACTTTCAGGGCCAGCTGTTCCAGACAGACCCGAACACAGAAAGCCAACACCTGAGAAGCCGAATTGGCACGGGTGTTGCAATTCCTCCACAAAATGAAGGCTTGTCCCTGTTTGGATTATTTTCTTCTTGTGAAGAGCAGGATGCGTCGTTTTTGCACAGTCAAGCTTTTGTCCGGTTTCAAAGATCGTAGAGTGGTGGCCATGAAGATATTGGCACACGAGGACATTATGATTATTATTCATGGTTGCTGCAGTGCCTACAAGAAAGGTCCCATGCCTCCCCCCTTTTTAGTTTCTGCCCTTAGCTCCCTGCTTCCAAAGGTGCACAAAGGAACCAGTTGAAGAAATAGGAGCAAGTTATGAAGCTTCCCCCCAGGTGTGGATACATGTATCAATGAGTTTTTGTTTCTTTTGTTTGTTTTTCTTGGGGTTGTTTTTAGACAGAATGTTACAAACCCTTTTATTAGCGCCCTCCACTGTCTACCTGATTTGCCACCAGATTCCCTATGGCACAGGAAAGAGGCAATGTTAGGGATGGCTGTTTCCACGCAAGTGCTATAGAGGCACTCTACAACCTCTGAGACCAGAGCACGGCATCCATGATTATGCAACTCCCTTCCTGTGGTCTGTTCTTTGTAAAAAGTTTTTAGCTTCAGAGTGGACATTGTAGAGGTGAGCTTAGAAGTGCTTATCTCGTGTTTCATCACCTTAAGGAAGAATGGGAGAGTTTGAGAATGCAAGCGGTTGAATTCGGTTTAAAAGATCACAGAATTAATTTTCCCCATTCATCTCTCAGCTCCATGTTTATGTAGCTTCCTTGGAACATGGAGTCCTTTTGTGTTAGGAGCCGAGTCTGTTTAGCCAGCTGAAATACAGACGGCTTACACTGCTCTCTGCTTACGGTGGATTAGTTCGGTTTAATTACAGCCTCAGCCCTTTCTAATACCTTTTATTTTCTTTATTCAGACGTTAATCTGACACCACACATAGATCACTATGACGGCTCCTTAATATGAACAGAGTGTGAAACTTTCACTTCATACTTAGACATATGTGAGACTTGTACCACAATGTATGAGCTCAAAGCCACTGAATTCTTAGCCAAGCATTACTACTTCTTTTACATTTTACTAAATATCATAAAACTACATTGTTTAGTTTATTTTGCTGTCTCTGAAAACACTAGTCCACTCCCTCTGTGAGCTATAAATGACAACACCAAAGATTCATTCATCTTCCACTGGGCCTTTGCTATTACCAGATTGTTTATATATAACAATCTTTTTTATTTTTCTTTTATTAGATATGTTTTATTTACATTTCAAATGTTATTCCCTTTCCTGGATATAAGCCCTCTATCACACCCCCTCCCCTTCTTCTAAAAGGGTATCCCCCTTCCCATCCACCTGTCCCCCCAACCCCCCACGGACATTCTCCTACACCAGGGGTCCAACCTTGGCAGGACCAAGGGCTTCTCCTTCCATAGGTTCCCCAACAAGGCCATCCTCGTGTACTCTTTGGGTAGTGGTTTAGTCTGTGGAAGCTCTGGTTGGTTGGCATTGTTGTTCTTATGGGATTGTAAACCCCTTCAGCTCTTTAAATCCTTTCTATAATTCCTCCAATGAGGGTCCCATTCTCAGTTCAATGATTTGCTGCTAGCATTCGCCTCTGTATTTGACATGTTCTGGCTGTGTCTCTCAAGAGACATATAGATCTGGCTCCTGTCAGCACTCACTTCTTAGGTTCATCAATCTTATCTAGTCTTGGTGGATATATATATATATATGCCACATGTGGGGCAGGCTCTGAATGGCCATTCCTCCAGTCTTTGCTCCAAACTTTGCCTTCCTATCCCCTCTTATGAATATTTTTGTTCCCCATTTTAAGAAGGAGTGAAGCATCCGTACTTTGGTCATCCTTCTTCTTGAGTTTCATGTGGTCTGTGGATTGTATCTTGGGTAATTCGAACTTTGGGGATAATATCCACTTATCAGTGAGTACATACCAAGTGTGTTTTTCTGTCATTGGTTTGCCACACTTAGGATGATATTTTCCAGTTCCATCCATTTGCCTATGAATTTCATGAAGTCATTGTTTTTGATAGCTGAGTAGTACTCCACTGTGTAAATGTACCACATTTTCTGTGTCCATTCCTCTGTTGAAGGGCATCTTGGTTCTTTCCAGCTTCTGGCTATTATAAATAAGGCTGCTATGAACATAGTGGAGCATGTGTCTTTTTTATATGTTGTGCCATCTTTTGGGTATATGCCCAAGAGAGGTATAGCTGGGTCCTCAGGTAGTTCAATGTCCAATTTTCTGAGGAACCTCCAGGCTGTTTTCCAGAGTGGTTGTACCGGTCTGCAATCCCACCAACATGGAGGAGTGTTCCTCTTTCTCCACATCCTCGCCAGCATCTGCTGTCACCTGAGTTTTTGATCTTAGCCATTCTGACCGGTGTGAGGTGGATTCTCAGGGTTGTTTTGATTTGCATTTCCCTGATGACTAAGGATGTTGAGCGTTTCTTTAGGCGCTCTATCGTGTACATTTTACAGCCAGGGAGCAGTTCAACAGAGATGAATTTAACAAGAAGGTGGACATTTACTTTGTATTTATTCCCAATTTCCTTGCAAATGGCTTGGCTTTTAAAAATGCAGTTCATGCTTTCTTTTCAGATAACAGGAATTGTAACATGGAAGAGAGCAGCAGAGGGAAGTTACTTAGAACATAGCATACCCCATGCTCAGGGTTACAGCATAGCATGCCCCATGCCCGGGGTTACAGCATAGCATGCCCCATGCCCGGGGTTACAGCATAGCATGCCCCATGCCCGGGGTTACAGCATAGCGTGCCCCATGCCCGGGGTTACAGCATAGCATGTCCTACAGCATAGTGTGTCCTACAGCATAGCATGCCTAGTGCTTGGGAGTCAGGAGGATGCAGACTTCAAGTTAGAGACAGATAACAATGAGAACTTTATTACCCTTTGTCAAAAGTTACTCAACCAGGGCTTTGATGTGCCACTGAGCATCCTGCTTTCTTGGCTTTGGGGAAGGCAGATGAACGCGCATAGGAAAAGCCCTTCTGTTCACCGTTACTGACGTGTAAGGTCATCACCAAAGGAGATTTCTGTAGACAAGGCACACATACAGCTGTGCATCTGAAATTAAAATCGATCATTTAACCTAACAAGGAATGCAATGAAAATAAAATGTGGGTTACTAAAGAACCGGCGGAGATCACGACAATCTTAGACTTCAAATGAGTATGAAAACCTCAGAATGGGGGGAGGACTTAGTTACAATCGAGAACTTTCATATTTTATAATTTGGGGAATGTTTTAGTACTGTTTGCGATACCAAGACCAAATGTGCCCCATTTCCCCCCATTTTAATATTAGCATTTTGAGGCAGATTGTTTATTAAAACAGTGTCCCATTCATCTTTCTAGGGACTATGTTTTACTATCTTGGGACCGGAATGATCTGGTTAGACATCAAGAATAAATAGAAAGCCTTCGTTGGACTGGATCACAGTGTTTGATCACAGAATACCAGTTGCAACACGGCAAGTGTTTCCAGCCAGTGCAGTGTATTGTGAGGCTAGAGACTGACTACCACCTGCAGGCACTCACTGAATGGACAGCGCGGTTTCCAGGAGTTTGAGTCCAGTGTAGAGCAGAAGGTCACAGAAGGCCTCTGAGTGACGGACGGACAGACACATGCAGGCAAATTACTTATAGAAAACATTCTGCAAATGCCCTGAACCTAGAAATGTCTGTCTCTTCCATTCCAGGACAGAATGACTGAAGGACACTATAAGGGAGATACTGAGGGAGCCAAAATGGCCTTGGTGGTGGTGGTGGTGGTGGTGGTGGTGGTGGTGGTGGTGGTGGTGGTGGTGGTGGTGGTGGTGGTGGTGGTGGAATCAGGGACAACTTTACAAGGGAGACATTTAAGTTCACTCTATGATCACTCCATGAACAATCTTAACTTGTTACATGCATCTATATTCAACATGACCAGAGGAAGCTTTGCCTGGAGAATCTTGAGGAAAGCACACAGTGATGACTGCAGTCCTAGAACTGAATGCAGCCCTACAGAGGCTGATGACTGTTTGCTCAGTAAGCATTCCTCTTACATTATGCTCGATGGGATTAGAAGACTTGAATGAAACATTCTTGCTCTTTCTCACTGCATCATCTGTAGTGTCTTATTCTCTGTCCGTGCTCAAATACCTATTCCATCATGTCTCCTGTAGCAGGAGCCAGGTCGGTTCTACCAGTAATTGGGTTCGTGTGGTAAGTGAGTATGAAGAGTGTTCCTCCAGCTGATATTTTAGGGCATAGAGTCGATTTCCAGAAGTTTGCTGTCCTGCCACTAACACAAGATGAGGTACCGGTCAATAAAAGTAATGAATAGGAACTTCTGTTCGGTACGTCTACCTTTCCCTAGGCCATGATAACCGTCTCTCAACAAATCATCTCTAATCTTTAAAACAATCTGCACATAGTTCTAGCCCTGTTTCATGGGCAATGGAATTAGATGTCAAGAAGTAAACTGGCTTACTCAAGGGTGTGAAGTCAGAAAATAACACAGAAAGATAAGCAAAGTGACATACTCTGTGAACATGGCTTTTGCTATGTGCTGGAGTAAAAGTCAAAGGTTATTGGATGAGTAGGGATGAAGCCCACAGGACACCAAGTAGGTTACACAGCTAAATTTTCCTTTTTTATAAATTCAGAAGTACTGTAATGTTATCCACTTATCCACATCTGTATGGACAAAGACATTTTATCTATGAGGCAGGGGAAAGAACGACCTGCAAATAATGCATCTATGTTACATCTTCTATAGATCAAAATAATCAAAGATCCCATGCGCACACTTAAAAAGCAAGCAGCAACTTGTGCAAACCACAAAGTACACATTGAGAGCTTAGGAGACTCAATGTAGCACAGTATAATCAAGTGTTGTAAATCAGTGAGGGAAGTGCAAACTTTGCAATTAAAAATAAGCAGAGGCACCGAGCAACTCCCCCAAGAAGTAAAAACAGGAATTGAGCGGGTGAAATCATGGACAACTCTCTTGATTCTCACGGAAGCAAGCGTTAAGCTGTGGTTTAATGGCTTTACCATCTGTAAGACAAGTAAGGATAACACAGAGAGCAAAACCCAAGCCTGTCCTTGGATAAACTGTAAGGAAAGGAACAAAACACATTACTGTTCTCTTCCGCTCGTGGCGATGCTTCTAAGAGTTAAAACTTAGAAAAATTCTAGTATGGCTAACTGTGATTGCTGTTAGTCAAATCATTCCAGTTGCACCCAATAGAATGTTAGCCATATTTAGACATAATAGTTAATGGTATATAAAGTACCTTGTCACAGCATAATGAGCAAATGGCACATATAGAAGGTAATGCTCATATAGACAGATAAGACTAAAATAAAAGGCATCTAAATGATAATAATTTAACTTCGCAATGAAAAAAAAAACTCCAGTTATAGCATGAATGTCATATTTCTCAAATTTCTTACAACTTGGAAATCACTGAGTTATATAGGTTTAAAATATAATGGCAGAATCGTATGTTGAAGTTTATCTTTTTGAATTCCAAATCTATAATGAGAAATGAGGGTTTCGAAGGTTTAGATTAATCCTCTTTAACCTCAACATCAGAAGACTTACAAAAAAAAATCCTTGGTGGAATTTGAGAAAAAACAAAACAAAACAAAACAAGACAATCTGCGGTTCAATTTATTCCAGAACAATATAATTAATTATATTCTAAAATAAATGGCATGTTGATAGTTTACCTCATTTTCTAAATTAGCGAATCATTATAGATTATTTACAAATGAATGCTGTACGGTTCTAGCGCCTCAACGCTCAATGACACTGATTGCTTACCAATGGCTGACTGATGCCCACTACCTCCCTGCCCATCAGGAGCCGGTAAACACTGAGAGAAATACCACTAAGAGAGACCCAGAGGTGAGCGGAATTTTAAGGAAATGCTTCAGAACTATCATGGCCTGGAATGGAGAAAGCATCTCATAAGGAAAGAAAGCTTGCCCAGGCTGAGACAGCTCAGATAAGATGGCATATTCGAGTGCAAGGCTGTTGGATCCGATGGGTGTTTTGAGCAGATGGTGGGAGATGAGGCGAAGCAGTGAATGAGGTTCAGTTCCTGGCCCGAGAGGAGAATTCGTCTCGCAAGTATGGGAGGAAGAGTGGGGCTAGATGTCAGAAACGCTACACACCATCAAGCTAGAAAACTATAGAGATTCAGGGAAGACAATCAGACATTGCAGAACCCCAAATGGAATTTGTGCTTCGTGATGAGGTCTTGGAGGGAAGAATTGGTCCTAGGGATGGAGAGGGCATGAATGTGAAATGTGAAAGGGTTGGGAGAGACAAGGCAGCTAGATATAGGAGGTGATGGAGAGGAAAATAACAGGATGCCTTCTATCATGATCCAAGGGTCAGCATGAGCCCACTAGAAGAAGGACAGAACTCTTTCGAAAATCATTTTTAATTAAAACACAGTTTCACAATTTCTTCCCTTCCTTCACACCCTCCACCTTTTCCTATACCTGTTCATTCCCTTTCAAATGTATGGACTCTCTTTGTTTTCTTTAATTACTATTTTTACACATGTATCAATGACTAGTGACAGGGAGACAGAGGGAGGGAGACAGAATAAATATATAAATACAGTCTGCTGCATCTGGTAGTGCTGCTTCTATAAGTATGCTTTTAGGGCTGACCACTTTGTATTGGATAATGAATTAGGGGCTCATCCCTGGGGAAGACGACTTCTCCCTCTCTCAGCAGTCAGTGATTGTCTCTAACTCTTCATCTAGGGTGAGGGTCCTGTGAGATTTCCCCTTTCCAAATCGGCATGTTAGCTGGTGTTAGATTTCTTCAGGTCTGGTTGAGGCAGACATATTAGGGAGATTTCTGGGTTTAATGTCTCTCCTAGCAGACTTCCTGGTCTTATGGCTTTTACAGTCTCTCTGCCCCTCTTCCACCATGTTCCTTGAACCTTGAGTCTAGAAGTTGTGTTTTAGATATATCCACTGGGGTTGGGCTCTCCACCATCAGGGGATTTCTTCATTTTATCAGTTGCAGCTTTCTGTAATTGTCTCTGTCCATTGTTAAAAAATAAATAAATAAAAAGGAAGCTTCTTTGATGAGGGGTGAGGGTTGTATATGAGGAGTAAGTGTTTTGAATGCAGTTAGAGATGAAGGTTTATTCAAAGGATTCTTGGGTTGAAACAGTCACAATGGCTATGGCTAGGAGGAAGAGAAGGCAGAGGAAAAAGAAGATTAGGGAGTAGGAAGAAGAAAATCTGATATTATAGAAGCCAGGATAATAAAACTAAGGACAATAAAACAGTATCATAAGCATGGAGAAATGAGTGGGAAAATATTGAATGTATTATTTTTGGATTTTTTTTCTGGTACTTCATAGACCCTGCACAAACACACTCAGTTTTAACTACCCCTTTAAAGAAACGAATTCTATCCGACTTAGACATTTCAAGTTCAATCTATGCATTAGCACAGATACTTCCGGTGGAAGGTGTATTTTGAAGAGATGCTTCTGGGCACCATTTATCAGATAACATTGGTTTTAAATTGGATTTTGAGATGTGGCTTCTGAATCGTATTGTCTCATCTTCCCAGCAACAGTACTGCTGTCTCAGACACGATTTCTTCAATTTCAGAGTAGTGGCATTTTTTATCTGCAAGCAGAGTGAATGGATATAAATTATAAAAACGGATAAAAACCGATAGGTGAAGATACATATTTTAACTACAGAATGATCAGGAAAGCAACTGACACTCATGTCCTGTGTGGTCAGAAACAAAACTGGGGGTGTAAGAGAGAGAGAAATCAATAATGCATTGATTATGGTAGAGACAGGTGAAGAATATCAAACTATTCATTGATACAGAATGCGAGATATTGTGATGGAGTGGTTTTTAGTGGAATACCATTTAATAATGGACAGTATAGGTATTTACACCACACCTTATTTTGTTAAATACTTGATTAATGTGTAAATTCAGTAATATTTGGCAAATGTGTAAGACTTGTATAGATAACGTGTATTGTTACCATTTGGGGTCTCAAATTTATTGCTTAAGGTTTGCAGACATCATAAGTCTACACCCTTCCCATGCCAGGATGAAGAGACATGTCCCGTGAAGCTTTTGATTCCTACTGCTGTCTAGTATTTGACTTAGTGAAATCCATTGTGGGATTCCTTTCTTCCCCCAGCTAGTTTTTGATAAGATGAAAAATAGACCTTTGGAGCTTAGGTTCAGATTGAGAATGGATATCATGATAGCAATTAGGTTAAACACAAGTGGAAAAGTGTTACATAGATTAAACCGGACAGTAGGCAGACTCCTTCAGAGACGGGCAAACTGTAAGGCAAGAACAAGCCTTTTAAAATCTTTACACCCACACGGTGACGTCTACCTACTTTACCACAGTCCTTAGGTTCTCAACTCACGGACTGGTTTAGTCATAACGTAATAAGGTACTCTGAGTGTGAGGATTCATCAGATGGGTCTTAAAAACTGAAAAATGTATCCATACCAGCTCCCAAGAAAGAAAATTGTTTCCATGTAGTATATTAAATGTCAAATGAAAACAATGTTATCATTCCTTGGCCATTTAGAATATTGTAATTTATATTTTAAGAGACTTTTATGTCACGTAGTCTGTTCTTTTAATTTGAATATGCAAAATGTGAGATCCAGGGAAGTATAAAGGTATAGGGACCCAGAGACGTAAAAGGACCAAAATATGGACCCAGAGAGGTATAAGGACCATCTTAGCTAGCTTTCAAATTTGGCTTCAGCTCCAATTTCTTGATTTGTTTTCTAGTGTTCTCTGACACACTCCCTAAATAGGCTTCATGTAATTGTACACAGGGTATCTGTTCATATTTGAAATCTAACCTTCATTTTCTAATGGTATTTCTAGCTGAATAAATAGAGGTTCTCACTTTGTACAAAATTTGACGTTGAGTTATTTCAAGGAGACGTATTTTGGTAAGTGCCTTTCCTAGAACCCTGTAAAACAAATTTGAGGAAAATTAAACTCTCTTTCCAGCAAAAGAGAAGAATATGATTTGAAGATGCAAAATTTCCCTTCAGCCCTTGTAGTTATATTAGTCAATTACTCGAGGAGGAAGCTTTCAAAGTAGAATATTTTACGCCTAAATAAGGAAGCACAGGCCCAGACATGGCTGCCTTCCTTACAATTGTGGTTCTCTAAGGAATGGTGTGACTTATGCAACCATCTTGAATCATTTCACAGGGTAGTAGTCATCAAAAAGTTAGTTCCTTAGGGCATAGTTCCTTGGGTACAGTTAAGGAGGGAGATGATGATGACAGAGAGGGAGGTACTCCTTCGTGAGAACTGTCTTAGGGATCCATGAGGAGCCGTGGAGCCCCTAGTCTGTTGATGAAAGCGATACAGGATAATGCAACTCTTAAGCCTCTTAGAGACTCGTGATGCGCTTGTATTATCCGCTTGCTAAGCCACAGCCATTTTCATTGCCTTTTTAAGGAAAGAAAAAGAATAAAGTGCTCTGCTCTTATTTGGAGTGAACGGCACACCATTTCAGAAGACTCACTTTGCTGGGCCTGCGTAATGAAGCAGTGGAGGTACCACGTGACCGGAATAGCCCTGGTGGAGAGAGGCGGGAGCAGCTTACACAGGCGTCTTGATGCGTGCGCTGGCACGGTGATGATCTGTGATCGGCTTGAGCAAATAATGGTTGATTTTTCTCTGTGGATCTTGCAAGAGAATCTTACTGGAAAAGGCATGTTTCATTTATGTGGCTTCCTTCTGTTATTGGCAGCCCTGCCAATGATCTGGAACAGGTGGGCGGGCATACCAATAAGCAAAGAATGTGCACTATGGGCCGTCATCCTCCGCTTAGCTCGTTTTGATGAAGACACACGCGGGGAGGGTCATATTTGTACTTGATCTTGTGCTGGGAATCAGTAAAGCAAAATAAAGGGGACAATTTCTCTTCCCTGGGTTAGTTGACTATTAAAATCGAGAATAATTTTCCTGCAGCTTCACAGAACAGTCTTTCACGGGTGGCGTTCATCATGTAGGGTGAGCAAAGGAGAATCGGTCTATCAAAAACAGATAAAGAAAAGCCACAGCGCGGTCTGCTTCTTCTGCTATTTTGGATGATCGTGCTTGTGCTCGAATGAAATCATGACAGATTCATTTATATGAAGTGACCATTGCTGGTCTCCTTGCCAGAAACTAGATTGCTTTTTTTTTTTGTTTTGTTTTTTTATTTAGGAGATTTTGCAGATCAGTCCTTAGCTTCTTTAGTTAGTAGCATCATGGCACCTGCCCAAACTGACTCTTCTCATCCAGTTCGTATTGCCAATATCTTGAGACGCATGTGTTAAAGCAAAGTCACATTCGATTGAAAATAAAATTGTTAAGTGTTTTAATCACACACGGAGCTGAATTGGCTGATGTCCCAGGTAGACCAATATGAAGAGCTGGAATAGTAGAAATCTTGTCACCCATTGAAGCAATGTTAGGAACGAGCCACGTCGATATTACGGGTGATATTTTCATCTAATACCGTCTGCTGCTATTGACCATCTCTGAAGCACTTAAAGAATTTCCGTTGCCGGTCCTACAAGCTAAATTTATTGATCAGCTGAACTCAATAAATGGATTGATTGGAGAACATAAAGATATTAGACACTTTGGGAGGAGAATTCTCCTATGGAGCAGGTAAACTTCCCAAGTAGAGTTTTTGATGGCTCTCTCTCACTTCCCTCCGAGGACTTGCCTGCTTGCTTATTGTTGGGGGGGCGTGGTCCTCTTTCTTTCCTGCCGGCTCACATTAGCCGTTCTTAGCCAGGAGGCAGGCGTCGGAAAGATTATTAGCAGAGAAGCGAACACATGTGTGGGTTTATCACGCGGGTTGCTTCTGCTTTACCTTCATGCAGGTAAGAGCTGTTGGTGTCGAGTAGTATGTTAACACTCTCACTCTGTCACCAAGTGACTACTCTGCTACGTGCAAGGTGCTCATGTCGGGACCCAGGAGCCCAGAGCAAAACAGGTAGAGGTATCTGCCTTTGGGAGCTGAAATTCGAATGCGGCACTATTCCTCTCTGTCAGCTTGGAAAACGATAAGTGAAAACAAAAACATGGGCTTGTGCTACTGGTAGAGCTTCCTAGAGTGGACTTCCATACAATTTTTCAGATGGGCTTGCCCTTTAATCTTGTAGTACTTTCCTGGCTACTGCCTTCTACTGTGTAAAGCCACATGTGTTTTACAGGCATTGGTAAAGAGTCTAAAAATACTAAAAATGCTTATAATGCAGTATTATTTAATATATAGTGATATACAGTGAGTTAAATATATTGTACATGTGTATATCTACATATATGTGCATATATCTACATGTATGCATATATACCTACATATTATACATGTATATATCTACATATATGCATATACCTACATATTATATGTATATATCTGCATATGCATATATACCTACATATTATACATGTATATATCTACATATATGCATATACCTACATATTATATGTATATATCTGCATATGCATATATACCTACATATTACACATGTATATATCTACATATATGCAATCTACATGTTACACATGTATGTATCTACATATATGCATACATCTACATACATGCACACACACATACATACACACACATGTAGAGGGTCTACTTTCATTATTCATTGCTGTTACACTCTATGCTGTTTCCCTAATCTCTGAATTAGCACACACCCATGTTTCTAGGGAAAGCGTTGGCTAGGTTCTTTGGGTCATAACGTATCAGTCAGCCGCTGAACTCAAGACCTTGCTTTCTGTGCTTTCCTTTGTAGAGGTGCCTTACCTAAGTGTGTGCTGTGACCAAGTGACAGCGCAGGTTTGCTTGTGCACAGGCGTGAATGAAGCCATGTAACCCACAGAGCTTCTCTCTAAGGCTCATTTTAGTCTTGGTGAGCTGGGGGAAGATCAGACGACATTTTAGGACGACTCTTCATGCCATCTCCAACAGTAAAATTACTAACAAAAATCACAGGACTGCAAAAAGCGTGCCACTGAACAGACTGTCAAGAGGGCAGTTAATTATAGAATCAACTGAAATATGGAGCCCTGAGTAATGCTGTTGGACCTCTGTTGGGGAGACAGGCAGCAAACAATTTACATTTATTTTTATTTCTTATTTTTGCCACATTGAGCATATGGCGTGAGTGACCGCGAAAGTGCTTTGAGTTGACTTTGGTGTTGCAAGTAATTTTATTGCATGGGTTATTTTACATAGAGACAATCTCCAAATCATGAAGATTGACTCTATCTCATCCCCACCTGTCTATCTGTCTGTCTGTCTGTCTCTGTCTCTGTCTCTGTCTCTGTCTCTCTCTCTCTCTCTCTGTGTGTGTGTGTGTTTGCAACTGTAATTGTGATTATGAGTCTTCTGTCTTTCCCTGTGAGTTCTGAGCTTCATCCTTAAGAAGCTCTAATATACAGCGTAGAATTGGAGTTTAAGGCCGTGAGCAGGGAGGCAAGATAAGCTGTCTGCTTGGTGACTCGGTTCCACAGCCCAGACCTCCTCTCTGCCTGTCCCAGGCAAGTGTCATAAGAGTTGCCTGGAGTTGGATGATTCAGTCACCCAGCTATGACTCAAATGCCGCAAACACGGAGCAGGAGAAGAAATGGCTGGAGGAGGGGAGGCAAGCAGAGACTGCAGGCACACAAGAAAATCAGCTGCCTAAGCTTCTCCAGGCAGCAGCAGGGCCACACTGGCAGCTTCATGCTGGGTTCTGGCTTCTCAGTTGCAGTGCTGGGCTTCACAGAGTCATTCCACCTGAATACAGAAACCTGGTGGCCCCCACCTTCCGAAGATCAAACCTTGTCTTGCTGACTGGCTGTCCTTTTGAGGCAGGAGAGATGTGACCCATGTCTGTTTCTCCAGAAGCCTGGAGCTTGGCACAGGGGCAAAGAGTGCCTGGATAACAGCCTTCATGACTGATGGGCTGTCTTGAGGCTTTTTGCAGATTCTAAGCCCAACATTTCTGCTAGTGTCAATTGGATAGGCAGATGCCTGGAATCCCTTTATTGAGCAGAAAAGCCCTTTATTCTGTTAATTATAGAGGAGAAGAAAAGATCATAAAAATATTCAGTTGTAACAATTTAGTACGAATGCCTTTCAGTTAAAATATAATTAGTCAACAAATGTAAATCACTAATTACGAGTTCCTTTTCTGTTTTGATGTGGAGCCATGTTTCAAGTGTCTGTGGCACTAAAGCTGCGTAAACGTGTAGGAGAAAATAGAAGATCAGTTTGAGGAGTGGAACAGAAGAAAAGCAGAGCCGCCTGTTTTGCATTTGATTGGACTTGGACAGAGAAGGCAGAGCTGTGAGGTACAGTTATTGCAAAACCAAAATCTATTTGGTGTAGTATCTTGATGAGAGAGAAACAGAGAGAGGGAGGGGTATAAAGACATGGATTTGCATAGAAGACCATGCTGTCTTTCAGAGAATGTCCCCTAATGGGCTGTGTGTTAAAGACTTAGTTCCCCGTTTGGAGCTATTAGAGTAGAGTAACCTCTTAAGCATTAGGCCATAGTCAGAGGTCTTATATCCTTAGGGGACACCCACAAAGGACATTGTAGGATCCAGTCTCTTCCCCGTGTTCTTTTTCTTCACCTGGTAATGGCATACTCTACCACATGCTTCTGCCATGTATTAACTCCTCAATGGCACAAAGCAAGGAACTTATGGATGGAGAGATTCAACCTCCAAGACATAGCTTAGGCATTTTATTCTTGTGGCAGCCATAGCTCAGAGTCACAGGCGGCCTGTGGACTTCTGCTCCAGCTGTGGCTTTGACTCAAACTTCCTAGTGAACCAGGGCAGCCAGCAGACAGGGACTTCCTGCCTGCCCAGCAGTCAGCTCTAGCTGATCTCACTCTGCATAGGCAGGGACTGTCCTTGGCGTTTCTCAGCGGTTACTAGGATTTCTGTGAGGGAGTTTGCAGTCTCTCTTTGAAGACAACAAAAGAAAGTCATGTTTTTTTGGTTTGAGAAAACTCTTGAGTTATATCTGCCTCTCTAGGGCTCCCACCGCCCTCTGTTATCTTATGTTTTTGTGACATTTGTGATATGTTGGGTGTGCCATGACGTGCCATTTACATACACTCTAGTAGGCAAGTCATTTCTATTTTGAAATTTTATTTTACTTACTTTGTCAGCTTGTTGAAGAGTCACACAATTTATATATTGAGAACAGTGATGGACAGGTATTAAATCACCCATTACCCCATTCCTGTCTTTATTTCCTGTGTAGAACATTTGCTTGTGTCAGTGCTCTGGTGTGTGTGTGTGTGTGTGTGTGTGTGTGTGTGTGTATGCTCAGATAGCCCAGGGACCTGCTCTTGATTCTTAAGTTCAATCGCCCTCCTCTTTTTGAAACGAGGACTTATGATTTCCTGACTCTGGTTCTCAAGCGCCGCTTTTTACAGGTGTGCAGCTCCACACCTGGGTCTTAAATTCTGTCTTCGTAACCATGAGTAAAAGTGCTTCTACCTTGCTCTTCAAGTTCTCTTTCTGTTGCTGTGATTACAAAACACTCTGGCAAAAAGCAACCCAGGCAGTGACAGGATTTATATTATCTTACACTTCCAGGTACTGCTCCATCTTGAGGGAAGTCAGGGTAGGAACTCAAGGTAGGAACCTCGAGGCAGGAACTATGGAATACTGCTGCTGTCTCTATCACTCACTCACTCACTCACTCACTCACCCACTCACCCACCCACTCAC
Source organism: Rattus rattus (assembly GCF_011064425.1). Classification (NCBI taxonomy): domain Eukaryota; kingdom Metazoa; phylum Chordata; class Mammalia; order Rodentia; family Muridae; genus Rattus; species Rattus rattus. The sequence goes on along the minus strand of NC_046165.1, from coordinate 6,418,731 downwards.
TCACTCACCCACTCACTCACTCACTCACCCACTCACCTCACTCACCCATTCACTCACTCACCACCCACCACTCACCCACCTACCCACCCACCCACCACCCACCCACTCACTTACCCACCCACCACTCATTCACCCACTCACCACCCACCACTTACCCACCCACTCACTCATTCACCCACTCACCACCCACCCACCACCCACTCACTCACTCACTCACCCACCCACTCACTCACCCACTCACACACCCACCCACTCACTCACTTACCCACCCACTCACTCACCCACTCACTCACCCACCCACTCACTCACCCACTCACTCACTCACTCACTCACTCACCCACTCACTCACTCACCCACTCACCCACTCACTCATGCTTAGCTATTTGTTTTGTACATCCTAGGACTGCCTGCCTAGGGTTAGTACTGCTCAGAGTGGCCGGGGCTTACTGAATCAATTAATAATCAACACGGACATACACACAGACAATCTGACTTGGGCAGTCCCTCAATTGAGCCTCCCACAGATGATTATAGGTTCTGACAGATTGGCAATTGAAGCTATCCAGGATGCTCACCAGGCAGCGTTGATGCCTTCTCTCTTTGTGTTCCCATGGGACTTTTTTCACAGTTCTGGCAAAATAATTGACATGTTTATTTATTTGTATATGCACTCTCAGAGATAGACTACATGCTGTCTGGGATTAAGAACAGTGTCTTTCCCTCTTTGTATGTCCAGTTTATACATTTGCTCACTGGGCGCATTAATGTGTTTTTATCGAACAAAAGATGCTTTCACATGTTGGCTAATTTTCTTCACAATTCAGCTTTCCATATCTTTAAATAATTTGTTGGATCATTCATTCATGAAATAATTATCACCTCTTTCTGAATATGTTGTTGCACATTTCATGCTTTCCTGAATAACACTGATTTCTTTTTAACATTATTTATCTTAGAAGTATTTTTTCTTGGTAATTAAAACCAAATTACAGTGCACTGCTAATCTGCGCTCCTTGCTGTTCTGTGCACTCTTAGTCTCCGTGAGTAGGAGCTATGACATATGTGCCATGCATGCTTGGCTATACTGTGTACTATATTGTGCTGCATGGCTTCAGCCAGCGAGCCCACCCCAAGTATTCTGAATTATTAGGTTATGCAGCCCATGAAGTTTGGTCTGTCATGGCCTCTGTCTCTTTCTGACTATATTTTGGGGATTATTTTTACCAAGCAGAATCATTTTGAATGGTGCAATATGAGGTTTATATTGATTAGAAAGTTCTCCAAGAGATGTTCCAGAATATGTACAATAATATATCAGGGAATTAGTGATTGGTATAAATCCCTGGACTCTATGAAAGGTGCCTATATATCATGGCAGACTGCAGTTCAACAGTTACAAATGGTGTCTGGAAGGAGCTATGGCAGAAAGTATGTCATAATTTTGTGAGATTCTGAAGAGGATGAAGGAGTGATTGCCACTGAGTGATATATAACCATGTGAACAAGGATTTAATGACTTCATCATGCCATGCGAATTGTGATGGAGCTAATAATTCCTTAGAACACTTATTTCTGTGAATTCATCCCAGCCCCAACTTCCTCTCAATGGGCTATATACATATGCTTGAAATTATATGCAACTAATAAAACAAATAGTATAAGGGGCTCCAAGTAAGAAATCAGAAAGACGTAACAATATAAAATAAAATTTCCCATTCATCCGTGACTTTAAAAATCCATCACTCGTTTTTCAATTGCCTTCTTAAGCTTCTAGCCCTACCGTATAATTTAATCAAAACTAATGTAATAGAAGCAATGTTCTTGCATGTGGTCTGGATGTGCACAGGAATGCACACTAGGCTGGCATCGAGAACGCCCCAGTAACTCTCCTGCCTTTGCCCCACAGTGCTGAGATTACAGGTCCGTGTGCGGCCATGCTCAGTTTGCAAGAGTGCAGTCCCGTCAGGGTAGGAAGATGTGGTTGTGGGAGCGGTAGCAGCTGCAGTAACTGGAGTGTTAGATGGTTAGCTATGTCGTACTGCCATTCAGGAAGACGAGAGCTACAGAAGCGAAACTGGCTCATAACCATCAGCCGCACGGTCACCTTCCAGCGTCAGCCAGTGGGTCTAGCTGAAAAGATTTCACGGCTTTCCTCAATAGTGTCACCAGTCAGAAAACAAGTGTCTAAACACAAAAGCGTGTGGAAGGACGTTTCACACTGAAAGCACAACAGTCAGTGAACCTCATTAGAAAAGAAGGCAGGGAATGACGATAGTAGCCAATACTGTTGTCAGGTTATGGAATAAAATAAATCACGTGCTGGTTTTTTGGCTGAAACTGTGCTGCTTTGAGGGGGGAAGGGACCATCAAAGATGGTAGGATAAGCGAAGTCTCTGTGAAGGTGACATCAGGGCATCTGGATAGAGCCACCATGTGAATTTCTATAACAACATAACCTAGAGAGGGGGACAAGCTTCTGTATGGGCATCCAGCAGTAGGGCCAACACCAGAGCAGGACACAGGCTGATACTCATCGGTCATTTTCAGGATCTCTTTTTAATTCTACCTGTGATGTCCACTTCAGAAGAGTTGTTCATCTGACTCATGTGTTATAAGGATCAGCTTGGATTTGGGGCTGAGCTTAGAGCAGAGTTGATGAAGAACAACAGAGATAGGGAGACCCGCGGTGAAGCTAATGCAGTGTTCCTTGTGTTTTCCAGACATCCCATTCTCCAAATATGCTATTAGAACTTGTCTCTGCTAATCCTACTTATCCATGTGTGCTAAATAACGTAAGTCTGTTATGCCAATTTTACACTTCATGAAGACTAGATGAGAAACTACTCTGGGGACTTCTCTGATTCACATTATGGGTATATGTTTCCGTGATGTGTCAGCCTGCTCAAACCAGCTCAGCAACGTGAAATCCCATTACAACGATTATATTTATTAGTGAAAATTTTCCATTCCCCAAAGGAGGCATCGCCAAACAAATCAATCCCAGAACAATGAATGGCATCATTCAATTAAAATTACTGTCCCGATATATAGTTACTCTTATTACAGTTAACTCAGCTCCGACCAATCCTTGCTCTGTGATTTTATCTGTAAACGATTTTGCTTAATCAGTTTCCAAACACAACTCGTGATCACACGAATTAAAAGGATTATAAATGCTAATGTCATTTTCTAGGACTTTACCTAGAAACTCTGTGAGCCATTGTGGGACTCTCTTCATGTTCTCAGGAAAACATCTTTTTGTACAATGAATTTGCTGCAAGTCCTGAAGTCACATAGATCCATTCAAGTGGCCATAAGAAATTCCAGATCATGTTCTGTATTGGGTGGGGGAAAAGGACTGAAGCCCTAAAGGCCAGAAGAAAGAATGGAAACAGGCAACCTCAGGAGGAAGGAGGTTGGGGGAACCCTCCAGAATGTTGCAGAGACCTGGGAAGTAAAAGACTCTCAGGACTCAAAGGGGGTGGGGGCCTAGATGAAATGCCCTACAATGGGGAGAGGGAACTTGTTGAATCCACCTCCAGCAGAAAGACAGGGCATCAAGTGAGGGATGGGGTTGCTATTTCACAGTCAAAGCTCTGACCCATAATTCTTTCTCTCTGAAAGAAATGCAGGGATGGAGATGATGGAGATGTATATGTGTTGGGGGCCTCACCTTAGCTGATGTATGCTGCTTGGTTGGTGATCCATTGTCTGAGAGATCTCAGGGGTTCAGGTTAATTGAGACTGCTGCTCCTTCTACAGGGTTGCCCTCCTCCTCAGCTGCATGGAGATGAGCCTGAGGAAACAAAGGTCTAGGGACAAGCCCAACGTGGTATCCAGCTCAAGGAGAGGCCCCAAGGCCTGACACTATTACTGAGGCTATGGGCGCTCCCCAAAAGGGACCTAGTATGCCCTCTGAAAGGCCCAACAAGCAGTTGAAAGAGTCAGATGCAGATATGTGCACCCAATCAATGAACAGAAAGAAGCTGCTGACCCCTATGGTTGAATTAGGGAAAAGCTGGAGGAAGCTGAGGAGGAGGGCAACCCTGTAGGAGGACCAGCATCTCAATTAACCTGAACCCCTGAGATCTCTCAGACAATGGATCACCAACCAAGCAGCATACACCAGCTGAGGTGAGGCCCCCAACACATATACAGCAGAGGACTCCTGGGTATGGGTTCAGTCAGAGAAAATTCACCTAACCCTCAAGAGACTGGAGGTTCAAGGAAGTTTAGACTTCTGGTGGGGTGGGGTGGGTGGGGTAGGGACATCTTTGTGGAGACAAGAGGGGGAGGGGGTCGGGGAGGAGGTGTGGGATATAGAACAGTTGGAGGGTGGACCAGGAGGGGAATAAAATCTGGAGTGTAAAAATAAATAAAAAAAATTAAAAATTCCAAAGGATGGGTACCTTTTAGACAGCAGTGGTTTATAGGTTGAGAAGTCCAAGATCCAGGTCTAGAAAAATCCTTGTTTGGCAAGGATTCCCTTTTCAATTTACATATTGGAGTATTCTTACCATGTCCACGCATGGTGGCAAATTCGAGCATGTTTGCTCAGAAACCCATATAAAACCTCAGAGTCCACTGATGAAGCAGGACTCATAACATATATTATCAAACTGGGCATTAGGATCTGGCATGTGAAGTAAAATGTTGTTAGTAGAGAAAAGGGTTTATTTCAGCTTTAAATTTGAGTTCATTCTCCATCACTGAGTGAAGTTAAGGTGGAAACACAAAGCAAGAATTTGATGGCAGGCCTGTGCTATTCCACAGAGTCTTACCTCCTACCAAGAACTCAGCTCACTAATGGAGATCAGCAAAAACCATAGAGGACACTGCCAGCTCACAGGCCAGGCTCAGACCCAGCCAGCTTGCTTCTGTAGTTTGTACCATTAGCCTAAGGAGAGGACTGCCCACAGTGAGCCCTCCTATGCCCATTTGTAATAAAGACCTTTCCCCATAGACCAGTCTGATGAGGGAAATTCCCCAAATCACTTCCCAAGGCTTTCCCGTCAGATGACTCCAGGCTATGTGATGCTGACAGTTCAAACGAGGACATGATTCTGTATGAGTCCTGGGTCTTTAAAAAATGTCGTCACCTTCAATATAGTTTCTAATGCTACTATGCCTGTCAAAATAATGCAAATCAGGTTATGTAATTGTGGAACATATTACCGATTAGCATTGCCGATCATATGGGATGAATAGTTGGAGGTGTGAGAGGATGTATGGGTGACAGGTCTGCAGCTGATCCTTGGGTTAGAGCTCAGCTCCTGCCTTTCAATAGGCATGTGCCATTGAGCAAATGCCCTCTTGAAGTCTCTTCCTCCTTTACTAAGTTCCCATGTGTGTGTGGCTTCTATCATCATTGCAACATTTAAATCGATTAATAGATTTAAAGGCAAGCCATAAAGAAGCATGCTTTTTACCCCATCCTGCAGCCTAAGGCCTTGAATTGCTCTGTAGCTCTTCAAAATGAGACTTCTTGGGGACATCTGTCTTTGGCATACATGTGAAGGATCTTCTGAGACCAATATTGCCTTAGTGTGACCAAGGAAGTCATACACAGTTTTCATTACTAAACGTTTTAGACAGCACATTATTAGTTCATATATTCTCGTGATTCACGTGTTTTCCCTTCTTGCACGAAAAAATACAGTAATTAATAGTTATCACCTTTTAAGTCATAAATATATGAAATGCTAGTTGTAGGTCTTCTGACTTGTGAGTGTATGGGGGGTGCAAATATGGTGAGAATTCTCAAACCTCCCCTCTCCATATACCCCTTGCCCACATACACCAAGAAGGGCAGCAGATAACATTCTCTGTCAACACCAAACCACTAGCTGAATTGAAGGTGTGATGTGATAACCAGACCAATTACCAGATGAAATCTCAGGGCATGAGGATGTGTAGCTTCTGTGCTGACTTTTAGGGGCTTTTCAATAGGGGAAGCTTCAGGGACTCACCAGGTAGATGAGTCTGTTTCATTGGGCTGGTATTGGCTATCAAACTGTGGAGAGAGAGAGGGGGGGGGGAGGAGAGATCTGTGACCTGGGAAACACCAAGGGTGGCATAGAAAAGGGTTTTTATATTACAAGTCAAAATGGGAATGCATTATTTCAAAAGTAAAATGTTGGTGATTATATGGAACAACCAAAACTGTGGTTCCTTAAAAGCTGAAATAAGAAGTCAAAAGATGCTCCAACATATAACAAGAACACGTGCTCCTCTATGTTCACAGCAGCCTTATTTATAATAGGAAGAAGGCAGAAAGAACCCAGATGCCCTTCAACAAAAGAATGGATATAGAAAATGTGGTACATTTACACAGTGGAATACTATTCAACTATTCAAAACAATGACTTCATGAAACTCATAGGCAAATGGATGGAACTAGAAAATAGCATCCTGAGTGAGGCAACCCAATCACAAAAGAACACACATAACATGCACTCACTGTTAAGTAGATATTGGCCCAAACTCAGAATATCCAAGATACAATCCACAAACCACATGAAGCTCAAGAGGAAGGATGCCCAAAGTGCGGATGCTTCGGTCCTTCTTAGAAACGGGAACAAAATACCCACAGGAAGAAATATGGAGACAAAGTGTGGAGCAGAGACTGAAAAATAAGGCCATCCAGAGATTGCCACATATGGGGATCCATCCCATATGCAGTCACAAAACCCCCTCACTATTGGGAATGCCAAGAGGTGCATGCTGTCAGGAGCCTGACATAGCTGTCTCCTGAGAGGCTCTGCCAGCACTCGACAAATACAGAGGCAGATGCTTGCAGCCAACCATTGGACTGAGAATGGGGTCCCCACTGGAGGAGTTAGAGAAAGGACTGAGGTAGATGAGGGGGTTTACAACCCCTAGGAAGAACAACAATATCAATCAACCATACCCTCCAGAGCTCCCAGGGACTAAACCACCATCCAAAGAGAACACATGGAGGGACCCATGGCTCCAGCCGCATATGTAGCAGAGGATGGCCTTGGAGTGCATCAGTGGGAGGAGAGGCCTTTGGTTCTGTGAAGGCTCGATGCCCCAGTGTAGGGGAATGGCAGGGTGGGGAGGCAGGAGGGATCGGGTAGGGGAACACCCTCATGAAGGCAGGGAGTAGGGGGGATGGGATAGGTGTTTTCTGGAGGGGAAACTGGAAAGAGGGATAATATTTGAAATGTAGATAAAGAAAATATCCAATAAAGAAAATGACAAAAAGTGGCATCCCCCTTCAAGCCCTGATAGTGAAGAGAAGAGGAATTCCTGCACATGGGGTGGGGGGTAGGGTGGGGGCATCTCAGCCTCTCCCAGCTGTGCCATTCTATAAAGATAGTAAACTTCATAACCTCATTTCGGGGTTACTATTGTTTGCATTGCTTCTATTTGCGTGTTTTGAATCCAGCTCGTAAACCCTATAATTAGGAAGAAGTATCAAAGTGCCTACTTACACACTTTTTATTTGTTTTCTGAGGTTGTAATTGTCTATAAGTGCTTGCATGGCTGACAATTCAGCAAACGGAATGGCTTCCAAACATCCTCATTGTGGCTTTCTGTTCCATTCCTCACCTTGGAGCTATTCTGTTTTCCCAGCTTTAATTCCACTCAAAAGTGGGAAAATGTTTATTTTCAATTAGAGTCTTACATAGCATGATAGTTTCCCTTTGCCATTTTAAAGGGACCAGGGGAAATGAAAATCAGAGACTGTCACTCATTTGACTCCTCTAGTCAAAGTTTGCTGCTCTGTGTTCGAAGAGTCCTCCCCTAAGTCAACAGCCTCTACGTCTTTGTCTTCGGTGTTCTGCAGTTGGCTGAAGGTAGGCCCTGGAAACCACATCCCAGTTTTGCAAGTTTTGCAAGACTTTCTTCTTTACTTGTTAGTTCTATAAATAACATATTATAGGCATTAAACTTAGTTGATTTTCAATGGTCATTCCAGATAGGTGACAATCATGGCTCCTTGTTTCAGAAGGCCACAAGGCCTCCGTGCTCAGGGCCCTGTGACCTTGGAATTATGCTGGGGAGTCCAGGAGCTGTTCTCTCCACACATAAATCACACTGCCGCACTATTAAAGCCTGGTGTCAGATCAAGCACCACGTCAACTACAGTTGGCATCCAGGCCTAGGAGTTCTCAATGCTCTCTGATTGATTACAATGCGCAGCCAAGAGTGTGATCCATGGGGACAGATGGACAAAACGAGGCTCATTCAGATTTAGTGGGGATGTATAACTCAGCTTTAGCCAGTAGATGAAGAATAGTATGCTAGAAATACACAGACCTAAGCCTGAGATCCGAGTTTGTCAGTTGTTGTGTGACCTTGGATAAGCTACTTAAAAGTTGTTGAGCTTCTTTATCAGTTGTCACATTTTACAAATGGCAGTGCTGTAGTGAGGATTAAATGAGGCGCTTGTCAAGTGCCCAGTGCCAGGCTATCATGAGGTAGATCAAGGATGTTGCTGCCTCTCTTCTTCCTCTCTTAATATAGAATTGATGGAAGCAGATCCTTCCCGACGATGGAATGTGGTGTTTTTCTCTCCTGTTGGTGATTTATTAGCTCATTTATTTTATTATTTAATTTTAAATATTTGACAGCACGCATAATTTTGTAACATTTTCACTGCATGATGCATCATTTTATAGCATGATATGCTACTATTTTACTTTTTACTTTGAAATAAATTTGGAGCTGCAACAAAATTGCAAACACAGAGCTGAGAGTTTCTGGACACTCAGTTTCCTCTAGGGGTTAGCATGTTGCATAACTAATTCCTTTCTCAGAACTAAGAAATTAACATTGGTATAATGTTATTGAGTATAGGTTTTATATGATTTTTGCCAGTTTTTCACTAAGGCTTATTTTTCCTATTTAAGGGTCCAATGCAGGCATATATTTCATTTTCCTATTCCTCTAGTCTTCTCCAAACTACACTAGGTCTTGGTTTTTCCTAGTGTTCTCAGACTCCCTTTATAGATTAAGTTCTAGCCCACTATTCACCGATATCTTTCAATTTAGGGCTGTGTAATGTTTACTCATGAATGGGTTGAGTTTAGGTGTTTGGGATGACGTAGAATTACAACCTTTTCAGTACTGTGCACATTGTGGTACTAGCATTTTGTAAACACTGTCAGGGAAATGAGTTCCACAGGATGAAGGCACAGCAGTTTGCTAAGAGTGTCGTTGGAAGTTCAGGAGCTGGGAGGATTAGAAATAGTTGTTGTTTCCTGAGATCTGGGAGCTTGAGGTCTGAGATCCAAGTATCAACAGTGTTGGATGCTGTAGGTGTCTCTCGCATAACTTATGGATGGGCATCTTCTTGTGGTGTCTTAAGTCATGCCTGAGTTGCCTCCTGACTTCCTTCTTAAGGATTCCAGTCATATTAGGGCTGACCTCAAAGATTTGCTTTAGCCTCTGCCATTCTTTAAAGGCTTCGTTATCAAATAAAGCCCCATCAGAGTTAACAGTGCCTCAGGGTTTTACTGCTGTGAACAGACACCATGACCAAGGCAACTCTTATAAGGACAACATTCAACTGGGGCTGGCTTACAGGTTCAGAGATTCAGTCCATTATCATCAAGGTGAGAACACGGCAGCATCCAGGCAGACCTGGTGTAGGAGGAGCTGAGAGTTCGACATCTTCATCTGAAGGCTGCTAGCAGAATCCTGGCTTCCAGGCAGCTAGGATGAGGTTCTTAAAGCCCACACCCACAGTGACACACCTACTCCAACAGGGTCACAACTACTCCAACAGGGCCACACCTCCAAATAGCGCCACTCCCTGGACCAAGCATATTCAAATCATCACACCAGGATTGGGGATTCAACATAGGGATTTGTGGGAGTGGACAATGTATCCCATCATCATCAATCAGGGACGCACAGTGAAAGGGAAGAGACAAAGGGTTGGGCCAGGAAAGGAAATGATCTGTAAATATTCTCACAAGTACAGCAGTTTCTTGGTGAATCAGGAAGAAGGACATGGTTGTAGCAAATCCAGTGATGCCCCACGCTATCGAAGCATTCGCCATGACAAGAAAGCTGCTTCAGCATCTCATAGAAGACAGTCGTGAAGGACAGAGAAGGGTTGGGAATGGTCCTCCAGCAAGTAAGGACTGGAAGCAAGCCGTGTGCCCCAAATTCCAGATGGAGAAGTCTATGGAGATGCTACAAAATATTTAAAGGTACAGAAGCCCTTTTTAGTACAACATTGAAAAGGGGCTTACTCAGCCTGAAGATGAAATAGCTGGTGAGGACTTTCCTTTTCTCAGAGCACTGTATGTGAGAGAGTTCTTAAACCAAGGACAGTGACCAGCTGTTCTCAAACATCGCAAGAACAGATTTCAAGTAAGCAGTCTTAGATGGAAATGAACAAAATTCCGACTAAGACCGAATAAAGATGTCTTGCTAAAAGCAGCGACTAAACCCAAGAGAGACTACAAATGGAAGAAACACACTTTTGTAAACACAAACACCGGCAGGCTGGTATGATGGCTCAGTGTGTAAAGGCATCCGGCAAGCCATCATGAAGATCTGAATTCACAAATCAATATAATAAGTAATATCTTCCCAATGACTCAAAAGCATGAACGTGGGGTGAAAGCCTGGACTTCTGGGAAAATGCTTATTTTTAGGATATATATTCGCTGCTTGATATCATGTTGGCAGATCCACTATACAGAATTAGCAGATTTATACAAAGCATATCAAGCTCAATCATTGTAAATGTGATTGGGTGTGGTTCCTCCCGTCTATAATTTCATTCCCAGGTTATGTCTAAACAGTGCAGTGTAATATGCTCCCTCCCATTAGTGCACATATGACATTATTTGAAGACCAGGAAGATGACATTTCTGGCCCCTTTAGCTGTAAGGCTGCATTCCCGATCACGAAGTGCCTTTTCAGCTTAAATTCCTAGCCCTCTAAAAATTCAGGTAAAGCAGATATGCTGTAGATTCAATAGAAAATTATAGGGAAAAGGTAGACTCTTTTTTTTCTCCTTTCAGAATAATGCAAAGGCTTGTGTTGGAGGAAAAGCACGAATTGTTCGACAAATCATAGTTTATAAAATTCTTCTGTGGTTAACCATTGTATGCTACTGGATTTTCACAGAAATATTTTTCTGTTGTAGATTTAAACCCCTTAACAAATAATAGCCCCTGATAGAAAGGCACGGTAAAATAGAGGGGTGATTCATAGAATTTCAATGGATGTTGATGATTGTACTTTCACTGTTCGATTTAGGGTGCCTGCTGTTTGCTCCCTGTGCAAGGCTACACTGCAGCTAATGTCTCAGCATGGCTAAGCGTGCCATCAGTCTCGAGTTCTCAATCAGGGTACTGCCCCTTTTCCGTTCGAGGATCTCTCTTGGAATTTTGATTGTCCTATTCACTATTTAGTTCCACCTTTGAGTTTCATTGGCTAGCATGCAGAATGATTGACAGTGGGACGGTCCAATCTCTTTAGATCTGGACTTCCGACAGAACTGGTTTTAACCTTTCCGGTCAAGAGTCATTTTGTCCATAAACCTGTTTCTCACATCTCCTCCTAAATTACAAAGTGGGAGGATGAGTTCTTTAGTTTAGACGTTTCTCCTGTATCAGTAGAATTCGCTTTTATATGATTCCAGATGCTGGAAGTTCATTGACAATCTAGTCTGAGGATGACCACACCCGTCATTCCCAGTGGAAACTTCTTACCAGTGAACTCATGATATGTGTTAAATAATCAAGCACTTGCCCACCAGGAACAAGCAATGATGAGAAAATATTAATTTTCCAACTATCTACAGGAGGAGCCTTCATAGATCATTAATTGCAGGGCAGCTGGATTTCCCAAAGCCATAGCTTCTCAGACCACCCACAACCCAACAAGATAATGTCACTTTAAAAGGGACATTGTACAAATCCAATTTATTTCTCCAGGGCACATACTTTGAAACCAGTGGGACGAGGTTCTCCTCCCTCTTTGTGTTGCAGGCTCTGGGTGGGTTTTGTAGTCCAGTGGTAAGACATGTGACGAACATGTACACGGCGCTGGCTTAAAACTCCAGAGCACAGGGACACATAGGTCTTCTGTTCTGAACCCTTTAACCACAAGGCACTTCCTTTTGGACTCTTCCGAGCACCTGATCTAGAACCATGGCCGCTTGCTTCTTGTTCCCCTCCTCTTGAAACTTGGAATTAAAACATTTGCCAAAATGATATGTTTGCCTTACATTTGGGCCAGTTGGGAGCGCTAGTTGTAGGACTTAATTTAGCCTACAAAAGCCCTTCGCAAAGCCCTTCAGAGCTGTGGGTAACAAAGCTTGTGAAACTATGCAAATTAACTTATGGATATAGATCACATCTCATGCATATTTTAAATTGTTCACCTAATACTGAGAAACTTTATAGTATTGTATTTACTGGCGTATATTATCAGATATTTAATAATGACATTTCTTTATTTTTCTTCTTATCCCTCTTTTCTTTTTCTTTAAATAATATCCTGTCCGCTATATTGTTAATAAAGGAAAAATCTACTGTATTGAAACACGGTTCATTGGCTGAACAGGGCTGTATCCTGTGTGAATTATCTTCTGTTTTGTAGCATCTGTGCTCCCCTCTGAGTTTAGAAGTTTATTTGCGTAGCAGAAATACCGTGCCCAGACTAACCCTGAGAAACTAATGGAGCTAGAAAGTAAAAATTCCACCTGCTTCAACCAGGATGAAACACAAGTTTCTTCATGCTAAATGCTCCTCGGCAAAAGGTCAGCCAACCCATCTGCATTCTGTAAAACGTGGGCAGAAACAAGAAGAAAGTGAGGATAGAAATGAAAGAAGCAAAATTACTTACGATTCTCTCTCTACGAAGCAGTAATAACTTTATTACTGAGCCGCATATGTGGCTTGGCATTCTAAATGGGTTGTGTGAAATTAATACCAATAAAACTATAACGACAATTACTGGCAAATGTGTAAAATAAAAGGTCTTTAAGTTCTTTTTAAAATATTGAAAACCCTAAGTGAAGAGTGCATGGTAATTTTCCACCTCGTTTCTGACTTTAAATCCTGGGCAGACCTATTTAGCTAATAAATAGTAAGAAAAATGGAGTTAGGAGCCAGGCAAACCTATAGACTAAATTAGCATATTCTCTCTCTTCTCTTTCTCTCTCTATATGTTATATGTATTACATATAATATATCTATATTGCACAATTATTGTATAATAAATATATAACTATATGCCTATGTATTTTTCTTATTCTGTGTTCCATCTGCTTGTTTAAGGTATAATGATGTATTGTAGCAAGTTTTCCATTACTACAACAAATATCCCCAATGGTGAATAACTAAAAAAGAAAAGAAGGTTGACTTTAGCTCACAGTTTTAGAAGTTCCAGTAAAAGATCACATGACACCTTTGATAGGACCTGGGTTATGACGTCATGTTTGTCCTAGAGCACGGGGAGCAAAACTCCTTACCAGAGCCAGGAAGTCCACTTAGAGGAAATGCCCACAATAAACTAAAGGCTCCCCACCTTTCAGTACAACCACCCTGCAGGTCCAGCTTTAAGTTCCTGGGTCTTGGGAAATGGTTCTTTTCCATGCAGGCAAACACCACGATAATACAATTCTTAGTTCTAATCAGACAAAGTTTTATCTTTGCCATAGTTTCTCCAGGGTCAAGGAGATCTGCTTCCACGGGGTAGAACATCACCCAAACACTGCTACTCTGCTGTTTTCCACATACAGGCAGATATATATGTAAGGCAAAATTTTATTTGATGGTTAGATCAATTGTGCATCTTTTATAGAGTTCTGGAATCTGGTGGGTGGCAATCTACACTGAGTACCCATAATCTCATACGTTGGAAGTCCTAACACTCAATACCTCCCGCTGTGACAGCCTTTGGAAAGAGAGGCGAACGACATAAAGGGAGGTCAATAGGACCTTTGACCTAGGTCAAAAGGTCAAATAGGACCTTTGCCCCATAGAGAGGGAATTGTAGACAGTGCGGGAGTATGGAAGGGGTACCATGAATAGAGAAAGGGAGCCATGTGTAAGCCAAAGACTGAGGCCTTTGACGAGCCATTCTGTGTGTGTGTGTGTGTGTGTGTGTGTGTGTGTGTGTGTGTGTGTGTGTGGTTGTTGTGGTTTTAGGAGACATTACTGAGTGAATGGAAACCCTTAGACACAGATTCTCATTTCCCCTTTGGTCACTTTTGTTTTTAATTAATGAGGATCTCTCATTTGTTTAATTTTTTTTTTTACTTTTGATATGACAATATAGCTACAACATTTCTCTCTTCTCCCTCCTCCTTACACTCCCTCTCCTACGCCCCTCTTTGTTGCCTCTCAAACTCACTGGATCTCTTTTCATTGTTACTGCATCACTACTAAAACACAACCATGCCATTATTTCTGTTGTCTTTGCTTATGGAGACGGGAGTATCTCCGTGTCTTCCTAGGTGAACTAACCCATGGAGCCTGTCTCAAGCTCCTGATAGATTTTTCTGTGTGAGACACTTCTTTTCCTTGCTAGCCTAGGCTAACCCACCCTGCCAGTCTAAGCTCCAACCTATACCTTTCAGCAGTCTTTCCAGATTCCTAAGGGTCTGTTGGGTTTCTTACTCTGTGTTCTTTCCCCTTGGATAAATCAATATTAAAATAAGTAAGTTTGGGTAACTGTCCATGTTTCCACTAAGTTCTGTGTTCACTGAGGGTAGGACTAACAAGCACAGTGCCCAGCAAGTATTCCCAGGTATCACAGACCTCCACAGGAAACTCCCTTCTCATCCCATGAAGCAGAGTGATTTCTGCCGACTAAAACGCTAGCTTTATCTTTAAAAAACATAAAGAAAATAAAAATCTTTGTTTTACACCCCCATATTCCTCTGTTAGAGTTTTAAAATAGAGTTTCTTGATTTCCCAGTCACTATTCACCTCCCTGGATCTACCTTCAATGATCCTAGAGTGATGAACATTATTCTTCTGAAATTCCTGGGTGTACTCTGAAGTGCAATGCCAGAGTTTTCTTGGACCTTATTTATCTGACTGCCTACAACCGTGAACTCCTAGCTGTTCTACCTTAGAACAGAGCTCCATGGAACCCACGGTCTTGGTCCTTCCTGGTCCTCACTTCCCCCCCCACTTTCTTTCTCTTTGGATGTGACCTCTTTGAGAACTAGAAGCCAGTGTCCAAACTGCAATCCCTAGTTCTTTGGTCATAACTTTGTCTTATCTTCTTCACTTTATTACAATGTTTTAATAAAAT
The DNA here is from genome assembly GCF_011064425.1 of Rattus rattus. NCBI lineage: Eukaryota > Metazoa > Chordata > Mammalia > Rodentia > Muridae > Rattus > Rattus rattus. Next base: position 6,403,470 of record NC_046165.1, on the reverse strand, counting down.
GCCACCATGTTAAATTGCAGATGTATTTCATCAGTCCTGTAGAGGGACTCGAAAGATCAACGTTCATCTCCTGATGTAAATTTGCAACTCCCCTGATTGCAAAACTTCGGAGTTTAACTTTTCATATGTACTTACTGTATAAATCCATATTTTAATGGTAAAGTTTATTAATATATCTATTGCTTACTTGTTTGTCACAGTGTTGCAATGTTGGGAGTGTTGTTTAATGGCTCAATATATGTGTGTGCATATATATGCATTCGTATGTTACTCATGCGAGTGACATCAGTTCTCCACTGTGCTTGTTGAAGAACTTATGCCCATTAGTTTAGAATGTAACTTATTCCAACATCAGTTCTTTGAAGAAATGACAGGGCTAAAATGAGGTCATCAATGTGAGTCCTAATTGCATGTGACTGTGTCTACACAAGAACACAAAAGTGGATGCACATAAAAACATAAAGAATACACATTCACACAGAGAGAAAAGGACCAGGCTCGGTGATGGCTGAATACAAGCCACAGGAAAGTTCTCATCAGAACTCTGCTGTGTGGAACCTTAGCCTTGAACTTCTTCTACTCTGGATCACTGTGAAGAAATAAATGCCTGCTTCTTCAGTCTCTAAGCCTTTGGTGTTATCCTTATTGCTATCATTAATTTTAATTTTTAGGAATTGAAAGCTAACAGGACTGTATAGCTTTGCTCAGCACTCACACCCATTTATGGCTGACGTTGTCAGGAGGAGACCGGAATGTGGAATAAAAGTTTGTCTCTGTTCTCCTAACACATCTTGCTCCTCACGCATGCATTGTCAATACACGTCTGGGAGTTGTTCCAGAGAGACAGGATAGTTACCAAACATGTCGTCAAGAATCCTCAAACAAATCAAGCCATGCTGTGGTCTACACCCTTCTGGTGTCTTTATCCAGTTCCTTGCAGTTTTGATTTGTATGTGCTTTGCCTACTTCCGTAAGAGGCTTCCCACCTCTTTCTGCTCATCTGTGTCAATCTCACTCTCCAGCTTGATGTTGGTTATCCTTCTCCTTCTTGTGGATCTCCCTGACCACCAGCCCACAGTGATTTCCTTCTCCATCCTCCACGCCATACTGTGACATTCCCCAGGGTGCTTCATCCTCCACACCACACCATGACCACACCAGCTCCTTATGAACTACTGAATGTCATTATTAGTTCATTATTCAACCTCTTTACTGTGCTCCCCCCTCTCAGACAAGTAAAAAGAAAAGCTGCCCCTGCTTCCTTCTTTCTAGTCTCTCTCCCTCTGACTCTGCTGTGTCTTCATACCAGAAGGGCTATTGCATCATTGAGCACAGGGGATGCTTAAAATGTTTAAAATGACATTCAGATGATCGGACAACTGTGATTCTTGATGACAGTCTGTTGGGTGTGAAAAAACATATGATCACAAACAAGGTTTAAAAAAGCCATCCACACTGCTTTTGATAAAGGGAGAGGTATTTGAATATGAGGACTGATTTATTATTATGGATCAAATCTTTGCCTTTTCTCAATCGGTATCTTTCTTGCTTCAGTCAGTTTATAATATGCTAGGGAAAAGAGAACCTGCTATTGATA